>NC_090725.1:158282414-158392414 GCF_036898095.1 Palaemon carinicauda | reverse complement strand
CTTCCTGGGAAACTTCTTCAATTTCTTCCGAAGGCGTACTAGCAGGAGAAACTGGCTCTTTTTTGCGAGGCTGGAAGAACATTGTGATCGGAAGTTGTTGCCGCTGCTTCTTTTTTCGATCCAAGAGCATTTTGTTGGGAGTCATGTCTTCATCGATCTTGTTGCAGAATTGCATCGAGCGAACCATATCCTCGTCCCACTCTTGCAACATTTCTTTCAATTCCTTCGCATGGTTGCAAGCCGTTCTAATGTTAAGCCCGTTTCTTCGACATTTTCTTGGGTCTCTTCCTGGGTATCACTCTTCTTCACTTGCCGATTTCGTCAGGTCTTCGAGGTCTGCGTCAGTTAGGGGCTGGGAATGGCAGTCCAACAACTCGTCGACGTCTTCAGTCGTCGTGTCGCCAAACCCGTCACCTCCAATTATGGCAGCCAACTGCACAGATTTGCGTATTGCAGAGTGTTGGATTTCCGACGGAGTAAATCCCTTGTCATCGTAAACAATATCGGGCCACAACTTCTTCCAGCTCGCATTCACGGTTGCAGGTTTCATCTCTTGAAGTGCCTTCTGAATATTCTGCAGGCACGTGGTTATGGTGTACTGCCGCCAGTACGCCTTCAAGTTAAAATCTTCATCCTCATCATCTTGGGCAGCATCCACACACGCAACGAGGTCCGCCAAGGTGTTCTTCGTGTAGAGGGCCTTGAACGCCCTGATAACCCCCTGGTCCATCGGTTGAATTAATGACGTGGTGTTGGGTGGCAGGAACTCAACCTGAATGCCCTCATGCGACAGGTCAGTTGCGTGTCCACCAGCGTTATCCATAAGGAGAAGGATCTTGAATGGCAAGCCCTTCTCTAAGAGATATTTGCTGACTTGCGGGATAAAACACTGATGGAACCAGTTGGAGGTCAGCATCTTCGTAATCCATGCTTTTTGATTATGCATCCAGTACACGGGAAGGAGATTCTTATTTTTATTTTTCAAAGCGCGAGGATTTTTCGACTTAGCAAAAATCCAGCAGCATTGCCACACATCACGAGGGTAACGCGATCCTTGAATGCTTTAAAGCCAGAGGCTTTGGCTTCCTCTTTGAACAGGAAAATTCACGACGGCATTCTCTTCCAAAACAAGCCGGTCTCATCCATATTAAAGACTTGTTCCGGCTTGTATCCACCTTCAGCGATAATATTCTTGAACGTCTGGTTCACGTAAGTTTCAGCAGCGGCAGTGTCAGCGGAAGCAGACTCCCCATGCAGGGAAACGCTTTTCAGGGCGAAGCGTTTCTGAAACTTCGCGAACCATCCTTTGCTGGCGGAAAAACGTTTCTGAGGCTGGGAATCAGTGGATGTCCCTGGTTGAGGATCATCTGCATCATCATCATCTTCAGCATGGTTGCCGTCGTCGTCTTGAGGTTCCTTTGCAGCAAAATTCTCATATAAGCTCAAAGCCTTTGTTTGGATGGTTTTCGTATCCAACGCTATGTTCTTCTTCCGGCAGTCGGCAATCCACACAGCTAAAGCACCTTCCATGCGTACGATCGTTTTATTACGCGTTGTAACGACTCGCTTCGCTGATCTGCTAAAGGTGATTGCAGCCGTCTTTCTAATGTTCGCCTCGTCCTTCTTGATATAGCGAACAGTAGATTCGTTGATGCCAAAATGGCGGCCAGCGGCCGCGTAACTTTTACCATCTTTTAACATGTCGAGAAGCGTAACCTTCTCAGCTATCGTCATCATCCTTCGGTGGCGTTTAGGTTCACTACCAGCCTTAAGAGAAGCAGAACGCTTGGGAGCCATTACAGTAGGATTTACAGTAACAAAAAGTTCAACTTAAAAAAGTCGCACACAGCACAGATTCACAAACTTAAGAACGTCTACTCAGCGATACGTGGTAACAGAGAGTGGACGATACAGCCCCGCGAGAACCTAGATGCTGCGGGTAGGAGATGATGGCAAAACACCAATCACAGGCTAGATAACAAAACTTGAGTTCTGATTCGTCATCTATCAGAGCTTGAACCAATCACAACCCGTCTTACAGTACTATGAAGCGTAGGTTACCAACTCATAGAAGATGCCCCGCGCATACCGAACGTACGTAGATTAAGTAAATACCGTAATAATAATAAATAATGATAATAATACAGTACAGTACTGTAATAATAATAATGATAATAATAATAACAATAATTTTATTAACAACAACAACAATAATAATAATAACAATAATAATAATACAGCTTTACGTACGCTATTTTACGCTTTTGTTGTAGGATGTGTGTGTGTCTCTCTCTCTCTCTCCTCTCTCTCTCTCTCTCTCTCTCTCTCTCTCTCTCTCTCTCTCTCTCTCTCGTACGCTTATTCGAAATGTGATTTTTGCAACAAAGAATATTATTGGATGCAGTACTACGTACGTATACATACAAAAGATTCATGGAAAAGAAGCACATCCATTACATTTGTAGTACAGTAGTAGCCAACAGCAGCCTTACACCATTCTAATATGGTATGACTGCATCTGATTTGCGTTTCATGTTCGATTTAATTTTACTACGTACTGTATACAGTACTGAATTATCGTATGATCACATTCTCTTTTCGTGTTTTATTTCTTTCTGTGCTGAATTATATATCATATGTAATGCAATGAACAATCAGTAAGAACAGATATTACTAATTACAGTATTAATGGAATTACAGGTAACAAAATATCGTATTTGGTTGTCTTCAGATTTCGCGGTATTTTCAAATTTTTCGGAAAATCCGCGATATGTATATATATATGGGTTATGGGAAAACCCCCCGAAGTGGTGAATCCGCGATTGTCGAACCGCGAAGTAGCGAGGGTTCACTGTATATATATATATATATATATATATATATATATATATATATATATATATATATATATACATTATATATATATATATATATATATATATATATATATATATATAGATAGATAGATACATACATACATACATACATACATACATACATACATACATACATACATACATACATATATATATATATATATATATATATATATATATATATATATATATATATATATATATATATATATATATATATATATATATATATATATATATATATATATATATATATATATATATATAGATACATACATACATACATACATACATACATACATACATATATATATATATTTATATATATATATATATATATATATATATATATATATATATATATATATATATATATATATATATATACAGTGGAACCTCTACATACGATTGTCTTTACATACGATTGTCTTTACATACGATTGTTCCAACATCCGAAGTAAAATTCCATCAAATATTTGTCTCGACACCCGAAGTAATGCTCCAACATCCGATGTAGATCTTTTTTATGCCGGTTAGTGGCAGCACGTAAGAGGGACGCTATTGAGCATCGAGTGCTCTGTTCTCTGTTCTTGTGTGTATTGTGTGGTTGTCCTCTGTTTTGTCTGTTATTAACAGTGCTTATTTTCTTCCTTTTCTCACATTTCCTTTTTGATTTTACCTCTACTGTAATCATGGTGCCTAAGAAGATAAGTTTCAGTACAGGTAGTGGTGAGAAAAGGAAGAAGGCAATTCTTTCATTAGAATTGAAGCAAGAAATTATAGAAAAACATGAGAGCAGTGTGCATGTGAGTGATATGGCTAAACAATATGGTCAGAATAGGCCTATGATCTCGACGATTATCAAGCAGAAGGCAGCCATTAAAGCAGATAAACCATCGAAGGGGATCACCATTATTACAAGATATCGTAGCAATACCGTGCAAGTGATAGAATACCTTTTGTTGATAGGGATAAAGGACAAAGCGATTTTTGGCAACGATCATTTGTGAGAAGGGCCAGCGTGATGAACAGAAAGAAAGAAAAAAGTGAAGCAAAGAAAACCAAGATAGCATTAACAAGCTCTTTTAAAAAAGTCCCCTCTCTATTTCTGTTTCTCTCTAAACATAGCATTAAGATGTTCTTTAAATAAAATCTCTCTCTCTCTCTCTCTCTCGTTCTTCTTCTCTGTTATAGTGTTAGAGACGTCTATTATTTTTTTTCCGAGAGAGAGAGATTAAACAAAAATGTGTTTAGAGTACATATGATTTTTAACAGCGTCAACGAGTTGAAAGACAATTAAATGTAACTAAGAAAGTGATAACAGCAAATCTGAATTCCTTTATTAACTAAAACAAATATTGATACAAACACACTCGTGTGCGTATGCACAAACACACACACACAGGTGTAGGGATTGCTACGCAGTAAGAGACAGACGATCGAGGAGGAGGTAGAGATGGTGACTGCGATAACGTACCGTAACTTGTCACTGAAAGTGATGAAAATTAAAAATCGAAAGAAAAAAAAAGTAGAAAATATGAAATATAGAAATAAAAAGAAATAAATAAGCTAAGTTAGATTAAAGTTTCCGTAGTGTAAGTTACGGTACGTTATCGCAGTCACCATCTTTACCTCCTCACCGTTCGTGTCTCTTCCTGTGTAGGAATTCGTACGCCTGTGTGTGTGTGTGTTTGTGCATATGCACACGAGTGTGCTTGTATCAATATTTGTTTTAGTTAATAAAGGATTTCAGATTCGCTGATATTGCTTTTTTAGTTACATTTAATTGTCTTTCAACTCAGGCAACAGTGTCATTATCAAAATATTGCTTTATTACAACATAACAAAATATGAGAAAATAGATAAATACTGCATAAACAACTAATATGCCATAGCATCGTCTGCTAGGAGACCACTAGTTGTCATCTTTGCTTGTTGAAGAAGATGACGAAACTTGCAGGTCACGGGAGGGTGAGACTGACGGCTTAACTCCTATGACTGGGATGTGGATGGATGAGGGGCATCGGGGTCTTGTGGGTGTAGGGGGTCCATTGGCTGATGTTGTATCGGAGGGTAGAGGCGACTGGCATTAATGAAGAAGTGGTGCAGTAACGTATGTTCTGGGTAGTAGTGGGTAAAAAAGAACTTGGAAAAATATTGCTTGAAATATTCAGTCTTCATTCCAGGTCTCTGTACCCACTCCTTCACTTCTCTCCAGAGATGTTCTATATTTTGTGTATGGATGGTTGGGTCTTGGGGGTCAACGAAATGTTCAGAATGATTAATAGTTTTATGTTCGTAACCAATTTCCGAAAGAGAGTTGTAAGCAGACCACTTATCATTGATATTAACACTACCAGGTTTGATATTTTTCTGAATGAGGGGAATTAGAGTAGCAGCATCACGTTTAGTAGAAACGGGGGGAACTAAAGGGATAATAAAAATTTTCTTTGATTCACGTTCAATACCCCAAAGACCCATATGTCACTTAACGGTCTACCATGGTTGTATTTAGATTTAAAAAATGTGATTCGTCTATTTCAACTATTACTCCATCACCACCAATCGCCTCTTGATTATCGAAGAAGTATTCGGTAACCTCGGAACAGAAACTTCTCCAATCAACACTAGTTTTGAAGGATATGTCGATACCCTCCATGAGGGTCTCATGGTCCCAATGTTTTTGTAAAAAGTGGTTTGCAAATAATATTATCTTCCAGGGGGTAGACGACTTTTTCCCAAAAATGTACCTTTATAAGAAGTAACGGTATAACCACAACGACGTTTCTTTTTGGTTTTAGGTATGTTTGTTTCGGTATTACAATAAAACACGTGAATGTCTTTCCTGTAAGATAGGAGGGAACGTCACTTGGGGTACTGTAAGAGTTGAGGAATTACGTTGTGTGCTTTCAGGAAATTATCAAAATTGGTTGAAGAATCATAAAAATCACCATGGAATTTAGCCACTGATTTTAGGTACGGAATAGTGCAGCCGTTACAAGTATCTATAACTTCCTCCATCGCAAAATACGAAAAAATAAACCTCACTTGAAATGGCGGACACCTTACTAGGACAAAGGTTTCAAGGGAAAAGGATTTGGTGAAAGGGGTATGAACAGACCACTTAAAGAGATAAAGGAGGGGGGTAGGGAAATATCAATTGACAACCCCCTTGTGTAAACTTGGAATACATATCGGTTCGTGATTTATTAACGGAAAAACAACGGAGTCTAGAGGGTAAACATGAATGAACTGTATAGGGAAACTAGTCCAGAGAAAGTATTTATGTGAAACCGGGGAGTGAAAAGGAAATAAAAGAAATAAAAACAATATAGGAAGATAAAATGGAATATATGATAAATAATATTGAATGGGAATATAAAATGAGATGATTTTACCGTGAATGAACTGGATAGGGAAACTAGTCCAGAGCAAGTATTTATGTGAAACCGGGGAGGGAAAAGGAAATAACAAAAGAAATAAACCCAATATAGGAAGTTAAAATGGAATGTGTGATAAATAATATTGAATGGGAATATAAAATGAGATGATTTTTAAAGGTATCGGATAATAAAACGAGTAATATGAGGGGGAAAAGCTTCTGCGCAGGGGGCGGGTTTTTTGTGAAGGTCGAAAACTGGTATGCACAAACGTACGTACGTACGGGTGCTAATGTTAGCATGGAATGCTAACATTTGATCTACATCAGACGTTGGTAGCACTGGTTACAGTACTGTATTTTTTCAGGAGATAATCTTAGCAACGGCGCCTCCAAAGTTTATCCAGACATACTATTTTGTATTTTCCTCCGATTATTATACATTCAAGAAGGTAATGTATGAGAAGAAAAGGCTTGTTTTACGATTATATATCGTTTCCCCAGTATGTTTTCCCCACCCAAAACCCTGAGTTCCCACTGTGGGTCCCCCATTATCGTAGGATATAGATGTATATATATTTCTGAAACTATTCATTTGCGACGGGAACGAGTGTCATTTTTGAAGAGAGCATAATTTTTTTTATAAGAAAAAGTAGTTGTTTTCCTAGGTTACATTGCCCTGTAATACACTACAATAAAACCGATAATTGTTTATTTATATTTTGTCTGGTAAGTGTGAGCGCTTGTATGTCATTACTGGGGCGTTTGAGAGTTGCCAAACTCCCCTATATAAATTTTGCTTAGTGTTAAGATGCAGAGTGATTTTTTGGGGCATTTTTTCAGGAAAAAAGTACCTCTTTTGACACGGAAAATATGGTATTTTGTATTTTTCTCAGCATACAAACTTGGAGCTGTTTATACAAATCAGCTCGCCACCCTGTTTCCCGAGAACTTCTGCCAGAAAGCAAAAGTGGTTGCTCAGCCCAGGTGTGTGAGTGAGTGGGGTCTCTGAGGTACCCCTCCATCCGCTAATTAGCGGTTGGGGTAGTTATCCCACACTAGAATCATCAGGGCTCGTCTTTCAGTTTCGCCGAAAGTAATACCCTAAAAATAGCTTGAGGTTTGTATGCTAGTAAAAATACAAATTACTTACAAGTATGTCATTTTAATTTTTTACTACTGTGATACTATGATTATGATACAGTATCAAAAATAAAATTAATCAACTAACTAAACCAAGTAACTAAGTATATTAAAATAATAATAGATGAGGCAGAGTTTTACTTTTAATTGAATAATCCAGATAATATCAAGGACAAATTAGTTGATTATTAAAATAAATCAAATATAAATGAAAAGATTAATTGAATTGAAAAATATCTATTTTATAGTGTTTTGTATTATATACAGTCAAGCCTCGTTATTCGTGATAGTTAGGTTATAGATACGGGCGCGATAAGCGAATTTTCGTGAATAAATACTACGCTACGGGGGACTAACTCCTAACCTAAAATTTCACTGGCCCTTGCCCCGAGCGGGTGCCCGACCTGATGATTAACACAGTAAATACTGCCTAATATTGTTTTAATTTGGTTTTTACAACATTGTATTATCATATATACAGTGCACAGTACATTTGCGCACATATACACTACGTTATGGACAGTAATGTTACAGTACAATATTGAGCTAAGATAAAGTTTACTGAGTCGTCGTCATCCCCTTACTGTTCTGTATAACAAAAGTTGCTCCTATCTAGTAATACTGTACTGTACTGTAACCAAGTACTCACTGCTACTGTATTGTATATTACTGTAATATATGTATAGTAATATCACTACAGTACATCTTAACTGTACTTTGAGTGTTCTGTGTTTTCGTTCTAGACTTGCAGCCTACACCGCTACTCTAGAAGCATGACGCAACTTCTTATGTGTTGACTGTTGTTTCTTGCGCAATATGTTATCTATACTTTCATAAACATAAATACAGCTTATTTTATAAACTAAATACTTAAATATCTTCATAATGATTTGTGTCTTTTAAATAAATAGACAAAAACTGTGGATTCGATTACGATTCAACAGCAACAGCTGATTCTCTCTCTCTCTCTTTCTCTCTCTCTCTCTCTCTCTCTCTCTCTCTCTCTCTCTCTCTCTCTCTCTCTCTCTCTCCTCTCTCTCTCTCTCTCTCTCTATTTGTTTTGTTTCGGAAGCTTTATTGCATTATGGAAAACTACGATTATTCAAATAATTAATTGAGCTTTAATAAAACATTTATGTAGTTTTGTCTTGAATTTCGGATGTAATTTTTCTAAGTTTAAAGCTCAAGTAACTATTTTAAATAATCATAATTCTTTAAACTGCAATAATGCTTCCGAAACAAAATTGAATAATGAGAGAGAGAGTGAGAGAGAGAGAGAGAGAGAGAGAGAGAGAGAGAGAGAGAGAGAGAGTATTATTTCTCTCTTCTTCAATGCCAGGATGCCAGAAAACTCAAAATCATTCTCTCTCTCTCTCTCTCTCTCTCTCTCTCTCTCTCTCTCTCTCTCTCTCTCTCTCTCTCTCTCTCTCTCTCTCTCTCTGTGTGTGTGTGTAATAAATGAAATCTTTGTTTTTTTTTAAGTCTCTATTGAGGCTTTATAATCAAGTACAACATAGCTAAATCCTATGAAATATCGTGCATCGGCAACATGAATGAAACTCGGTTAACGTTATGCGATTCAACTCACAGTACAAGTAAATAAAATATGAGAGAAGCATTTCAAATAAAACTATTGGAATTAATATGCTAATTTGAAAAGGATAGATCAAGTAATAATTGTTTCTATTAGTAAACATGAAATATCCTTCAGTAGCAAGCCTTAATAATGAGGGAGTTATTAGATCCGAAAATTGAGGTTGACGACGGACTAGACAAGGTTGATCAGCTGATTTGAATGTAAACAATGCATGAGATTATAATTCGCTATGTTTTTAATTATAAATACGATACTAAAATGAGAATAATATATGCATCATTATTGGATACATTTATGGGAAACAACAGTGAGAAAGAAGGACGAAACAATTTGACAAAGAGACGAGACAGTAGGGGGGTAGCCAAGTTCCTTTTCCTCGCACATTTCCTCTACCACATCTTCGCTCAATCAAGTAAATCAGCGAAATAAATGAATTTGGGAAATGCTAGAAGGAATGGGAATACGTGGAATGTAGGACAAGAAAGAGGTTTAGAATGATTAATCAGATGAAAATGACGAATGAATGCTAGAAAAGAGAAGATGAATGAAATCGCGAAAAATAAGTAGAATCAAAAGAGTTGGAAAGATACGTTGTAGATGTGTCTGGGAGAGCAAAGTAAATGTACGAAAAGGATTTCGAAAGGAATTGGGAAAAGGTTTAAGGATATAATAATAAGTGAAGGACAATGACAATGTGAATGATATATCATACTAATATGCATGATAGGTACAGTCAGCGCGGATCGCTGTGTCCGGCCGACTCCGAGTCTTTCGGAGTCATCACAATCATCGGGTAAAAAAATCGACTGAGACTTATTGACTAATTGGCATCTTTTTGTCCAAGTTATCACCTACTCATCTGTGTAGGTAGAAAGTAGCCAGTGTATTTCCTGAAGCCGTAAAGTGAGGTCGTGTTCCGTTTAGAGGGCCGAGTTGCAATCGTCCTTTTGTGAATTCGCGTGCCATTTTTGTGTAACAAACCCCCCCCCCCCCCCAGTGATGTCTAAACCCCGTACAAGTCACGATGATATTGTTAGAGTGATAACTTGTCATAAGTTAGGTCTTCAAACGAAGGAAATTGTTAAGAACACCGGCGTAAACGAGAGGTCAGTGCGGCGCTTGGTAGCCAAGTTCAAGGAAGGGGGTAGCGACGAGATCCCTTCTCATTCCCATGCTGGTCCTTTCCCCCCCCCCCCCCCCCCCTTGATGCAAATCCAACCTTAACAGAAAAGCAAGTGAAGGAACAGAACTCTAAATTGTTGAACGACGTCAGTGTTCGTACGATCCAGGAAAACCTGTCGAAGCGCCTCGACTACGAGAAAGTTCTAGCCAGAAAAAAGCCAGCTTTAACCGAGAAACAAAGGAAGAGGGGGGTTGGTTTTGCCAAGACATACAAGGATTGGACCTTGGAGCAGTGGCGAAGAGTTTTGTGGAGTGAGGAAGCGACCTTTTGTGTGAGTGAAACGGCCAGGAAAAAAGTTTGGAGGCGCAAGGGGTCGGACCCTCTTAAGCCTAATCTCACGGCCAAGACAGTTAAGCACCCAGCATCCCTTATGGTATGGGGCACTTTTGCCTACGGTGGTGCCCCAAGGCTTGTTGTTCTTCCTAAAGGTGTGACGGTTAATGCTGACCGGTATCTGAAAATTTTAAAGGATAATTTAGCTGATTGTTTTGCCGCTACTGGAGCGGAAATTTTTCAGCAGGACGGTGCCCCTTGCCACACGGCTAAGAAGGTGAAAAAGTGGCTAGAAAATAGCGAAGTGGACTTTATTACTGACTGGCCAGGTCAAAGTCCTAATATTTCGCCCATTGAGAACCTTTGGGCGATTGTAAAAGCTCGGCTTTGTAAAGAAATTACGACAAACGTCACACTTCTCGAGGCGGCGCTCCATAAAGTGTGGGCTGAAATACCTGCCGAAATACTCCAAAACCTTGCCGATAGTGTTCCTCGACGACTTTTGGAGGTCAGGAAGAGGAAAGGCTACCCTATAGACAAGTAGCAGGGATATTGGTGAGTGTTCAATTAAATTTTCATTGATTTTTATTGTGTATTAGCGTTAATATTTAGCGGGGGACCAAATTGAATGCATGGCGGATGCTGCCCGGACACAGCGATCCGCGCTGACTGTATATCAGTGGTGTAATTCTGTGAAAGTGAATGGTCATATCAGTGGGATGTTATCATGAAAGTGAATATAGGTTGACGACGGACTACACAGATTTGATCAGCTGATTTGAAAGTGAACAATGCACAAGGTTACAATTCACTATGTTTTTTATTATAAATACAATGCTAAAATGTAAATATTACATGCATTACTATTGGATACAGTTAAGTGAAACATCAGTTTAATCCAAATCCGATTTATTTCAAATATAGCTGTAATTTTTTACCACCGTAAATGGATACACACTGTACAGAGAGAGAGCTAGTACCAGCTGGGTGTAGAAATAAGTAGTGGCGAGCAGTATAAAGGAGCACGGGCTATATGAAATCATAACCCAGCTTGTATTATATTGGAATTTTTATTTAATAGGTATTGTTCTTGGCCATCCCAATGCTATTGCCAACTATTAGAAATCAAATTCTTAGTGTTGGGCAAACAATCATCACAATGGAATTTTTTTTCCCTTGGCCACGAAAAAAATACCGCGAAGCAAGAAACCGTGATTAACGAGGTCTGACTGTGTGTATATATATATATATATGTATATATTATATATATATGTATATATATATATATGTAATATATATATATATATATATATATATATATATATATATATATATATATATATATATATATATATATATATATATATATATATATATATATATATATATATATATATATATACACACACATACGAGGCCTGTCTAAAAAGTATCCGACCTTATGCCGGAAAAAATATTTCACATACCTGACAGGATTTGGACCCTAATCCCCTTCAAAGTAGGCCCCTTGTGCTTGCACACACTTAGCCCACCGATCCATCCACTGCTGGAAACACCTCTGGAAGTCTTCTTTTGGAATGGTGTTCATCTTCGCCGTCGCGTTCCACATTATCTCTTCTCTAGTCTCAAAACGGGATCCTTTCAGTGCCGTCTTCAATTTTGGAAACGACCAGAAGTCGCAAGGAGCCATATCTGGAGAGTAGGGAGGTTGGCGAACGACTGGAATTTCATGTTTGGCCAAGAAATGTTGGATCAATTGGGATGAGTGTGCGGGGGTGTTGTCGTGATGCAGTTGCCAATTTTTTGCTGTCCACATGTCTGGCCTTTTGCGCCGAACTGCGTCACGGAGACGCCGGAGAACATCTTGATAGTATTCCTTTGTCACTGTTTGTCCTTTCGGTGCGTATTCGTGATGCACAATTCCACGGATATCAAAGAAGACAGTCAGCATCACCTTCATTTTGCTTGGCACCTGTCGTGCTTTTTTCGGCCTTGGAGACTCGGGATGCTTCCATTGCGACGACTGTCTTTTTGTTTCTGGGTCGTACCCGTACACCCATGACTCATCTCCAGTTATCACGGTGTTCAGAAACTGAGGATCAGTGTTGGCAGTGTCCAGAAGGTCCTTTGCAACTTGAAAACGGAGGTTCTTTTGTTCCGGCGACAACAACCTGAACACAAATTACGCAGCCACTCTGTGCATGTTCAAATCATCACGCAAAATTGCATGTGCGGAATCTTTACTCACTCAACCTCTTGGGCAATCTCCCGCACAGTCGAACGATGATATGCCATCACCAAATTTCGCACCCTCCCAACAACAGCTGTACTCCGAGCAGTTTGGGGCCTGCCAGAACGCTGGTCACTCTCTGCTGATGCGCGGCTACTTTTGAATCGGTTGAACCACTCCTTAATTTGTGTTACACCCATCGCATCTTCTCCAAACACCTGCTGAATCTTACGAATTGTTTCGCTTTGAGAATCACCAAGCTTTTGCCAAAATATGATG
This sequence comes from Palaemon carinicauda, assembly GCF_036898095.1. Lineage (NCBI taxonomy): Eukaryota > Metazoa > Arthropoda > Malacostraca > Decapoda > Palaemonidae > Palaemon > Palaemon carinicauda. The sequence continues at coordinate 158,379,454 of NC_090725.1, read as the reverse complement.
CAGTATCTTTGCTCAACACGTTTAGTCATCTTGAGAGAATCGGTAATCCGACACACGTTGTGTAGCACCTCACTCAGCGACCGACAGGCAGCAACTGACGGGCTGGATGGTGGTGAAAAAATTCACGCATGCGCATGAAGGTGTCTTCCTGCACTGTGCAGAGTGTCGCCGCGCTATCGTCTCTATTTCGCACGGGAAAAATAAAGGTCGGATACTTTTTAGACAGGCCTTGTGTATATATATACATATATATATATATATATAGAGAGAGAGAGAGAGAGAGAGAGAGTGTATATACATATATATATTATAAATATACAGTGATGCCTCAGGATACGAAAGTAATCCGTTCAGGATACGGTTTCGTATCCTGATTTTTTCGTATCCTGAGTCGCGTTTTACATGTAAATAGCCTAATCCGTTCCAAGCCTTACTAAAAGTCACATTTTCTTTCATAAACACGCTAAACTGTAGTAATAAACATGCAATGCAGCCATTTCTATCATTCAATAATCATCCCAACCGTTAAAAACAGCCTAATCCAATCCAGAAACCACCATGAGATTATTCAATAATGTAGTTATAGCCTAGTTATCCCCTCCAAGCCCCAAGAAAACGGTCCATTTTCTTTACTACTGTATAAAAGTTACGGTACTGTATGTAAAGCATTTGGATCAGTGAAGGTGTATTATTACCTGTACACCTATATTAAGGGTTGATACCCTGAAAAAAAAGGTACTGTACTCTCGGCGACGAGTTGGGATCTCGTAAGCTTTTCGTATCCTGAAAGTTTTTTCGTATACTGGGGCATAAAAATCTTTGTATCGCTTTTCGTATCCTGAATTTTTCGTAAGCAGAAACTTTCGTATCCAGAGGTATCACTGTATATATATATATATATATATATATATATATATATATATATATATATATATATATATATATATATATATATATACTGTAATATATATATATATATATATATATATATATATATATATATATATATATATATATATATATATATATATATATATGTATATGTATGTATATATGTAAATGATGTTTCATGTAAATTAGATTAATTAGTGAAGATTAACGTATCCGCCAGTGACACAGCGGTGCAACGGAGCAAAAATAAAGACGGAACTTTTTAAAGAAAAAAGCGACTGATTGACGCCAACAAAACCTCCTTTTCCCCCAGCAATGACGAGCTGATGCTGACGGAATGCCCCCAAACTAGTGACTTTCCTAGCTCTGAATAAAATGCAATGATTTTATTTGCTGTTTGGACTGAACTTGGCGGCTGTCATTTTTATTTTGGTTTGTCGTGACTGACGGAATAAGCTGATCAGCTGAGACGCTGTGCAACACTCTCTCTCTCTCTCTCTCTCTCTCTCTCTCTCTCTCTCTCTCTCTCTCTCTCTCTCTCTCTCTCTCTCTCTCATATATATATATATATATATATATATATATATATATATATATATATATATATATATATATATATATATATATATATATATATATATATATATATATACACACACATTACACAAGGCACGCACAGTGCAGTCAAATATATAATACAGTATATTTTACTGTAAATATTAGGTAAAGTAAAAATTAAATACCCTACTGTAACTTTCATTTTAAAAAAAATTTTATGCGATCCATTTCTGATGCCATAGTTTACAATGCTGAAATATTAGTTTGTAATTTATGACTGTAATGCACGGCAGGGTAAAGTATACAGTACAACACAGTAAATAAATTTTACTTAGAACATGAAATATTTTACCTTTACGAAATGACTCACGATAAAACATTGTGTACCCATACATCTACTGTACTTTCTCTCTCTCTCTCTCTCTATCTATCTCTCTCTCTCTCTCTCTCTCTCTCTCTCTCTCATATCTACATTACAAAGTGCAGTCAAATATATAGTAACATTGTACTGTAAATATTTGATTAAGAAAACAATAAAATACGGTAACTTCCAACTTACATTTTTAGTTTTAGACCATTTTCTTGCGGTGACAAAGATATGATGAAGGGAGATGAGTTAGCCGACACCTGGGATAATTTGTCGTCATCGAATAACTCGGTGTCGTCTTATAAATCGCGCCAATTGTTAACCGGTTTACTGGATATGCATGCACAATATTTGCCATCTTCTCACCGCTGTCTAGTTTCTTGATAATGGCCATTTTAATTTCATTGAAATTGCTTGCCTTTTTCTTTACACTTACTCCTCCACATTCGCAGGGGTTAGGGACCCCACTCACTCGTGAATACCTCAAATTTGCGAATACTTAAAAAGCCATTCAAAACTATTTATTACTGCCTATTTTGTTCTTTAAAGCGTGTAATAACATCAAGAAATATGAATGATTTGGAATCATTTAAGAATAGTTTTAAGACTTTTTCCAGGAAAATGCACTGAATGTGGCTTATGAACACCACTTAAACTACCATGACACAATAATTACAGGACAATGTTGTATATATATGAAATATACAGTATTCTATTAATGTTACCTACAGTCAAGCCTCGTTATTCGCAATAGTTAGGTTACAGACACAGTCGCAATAAGCGAAAATTCGTAAATAAATTTACACAAAGGTGGGCTAGCTCCTAACCTAAAAAGTCACTGCCCCTTGCCCCAAGTGGGTGCCCGAGCTGATGATTAATACAGTAAATACTGCCTAATAGTTTTAATTTGGTTTCTACAAGTTATAATCATATGTACAGTGTACAGAATATTTGCACACTTACACTGCGTACTGGACACAGTAAGGTTACGGTACAGTATTGTGCTAAGGTTAAGTTTACAGAGACGTCATCATCCCCTTACTGTTCTTTAAAGCAAAAGTTGTTCCTATTTATTAATACTGTACTTTAACCAAATACTCGCTGATACTGTAGTGTATATTACTGTAATATATGTACAGTAGTATTACTACAGTACAGCTTAACTGTACTTACTGTAAATGTTCGGTGTTTTGGTTCAGACGACTAAAGCCTACGCCGCTAGCATGACGCAACTTCTTATATGTTATCTCTTGAACAGTATGTTACTGTATATATCTATACTTTCTTAAACAGAAATACAGCTTATTTTATAAATAAACCTTGAATATCTTGATAATAATTATTTCTTATAAACAACCAAAAATAGTGCATTCGATTAATTGTCAACAGCTGATCTCTCTCTCTCTCTCTCTCTCTCTCTCTCTCTCTCTCTCTCTCTCTCTCTCTCTCTCTCTCTCTCTCTCTTTTGTGTGTAATAAATGAAATCTGTTTTTTGCTAAGTCTCTGTTGAGGCTGTATAATCAAGCCCAACATAGCTGAATCCTATGAAATATCGTGCATCGACAACATGAATGAAACTCGGTTAATGTTTTGAGATTCAACTCACAGTACAAGTATATAAAATATGAGAGAAGCATTTCAAGTAAAACTATAGGAATTAGTATGCTAATTGGAAAATGATAGATCTAATAATTGTTTCTTTCAGTAAATATGAAATATCCTTTGGTAGCATGCCTTAACCCACGAAGGACGACGAGCAGCGCCGCCAAAGGACGACAACGGTTTATTGATATTTATAGAAAAAAGAAAAAAAAAACTGTAATTATATTACTTTCCACTCTAATATATAAGTATTTGGTATCATTGAAACCGCAAAAAGATGAGCTTTTTTAATAGGGCATTTATTGTTCAATACATTGTTAATTACTTTGGATATAAAAAAGAAATGTCTTTAAAAATCACAGCGGCAAAAAAAATCGAAGTCACTTTGAAGCTGGATTATTACAAAACTTATTATTCCTATTTGTTATAACAGTGCTAATTTTGTAAAGAATGTAATTTTGAAAAAGTCCTAAAAAAACAGAATATTCTATCCAGTAATAGCGTGGTAAAAAAATTATATATCAACATATCAAGTGACAATTTTTCACCATTTGGTAATGCGGATTTACAAAAATATTACAGCGTTCATAATTATCTCTTGGATGGACTATCAGTATTTTGCTGATAGATAATATAAGCATTTAGAACTAAATGCAGAATTAATCTTTATTGTTCCTGTGAGTGATCATGATGTCTTTTGTGTTAGTAGGGCTTCTGCTAGAGGATGAACCAACAGGTTCAATGTCAAGATCGTCGTCATAAACATCGCTATTAGTAATATAATCATCATTATCATGCTCACTATGGCTGTCCAAATCATTAGCACTTGTTTCTGAATCATAAAGATAATCAATATCTTTTATCAATATCTTTTATCACGTCAACCGATAACAAAATCTCGATCGATAAGCCAAACGGCAACTACCCCCATCGCCAACAGCGCATGCTTAGCACACTCCTATAACCTCAAAGTATAAGATTTTTGGCAACTTTGCTTTGTAAACGATCACTGATTGGTTAAAGTAGCCTGTGACGTCAATAGAAGGCGGAGCTAAAGGCATATGTATGAGGGAGAAAGGATGTAAAAAATGCATCCACAATATAGACGTTCGCTAGTTGATGGCAATTAATGCATCCATTATATGGACGGGTCCTCCTTCGTGGGTTAATAATAAGGGAGTTATTTGATCCGAAAATTGAGGTTGACGATGGACTACGCAGGGTGGATCAGCTGATTTTAAAGTAAACTATGCATAAAATTATAATTCGTTTTGTTTTTAATTATAAATACGATACTAAAATGTGAATATTATGTGAATTATTCTATTCAGTTAAGGGAAACAAGATGTTTGTCATAGCACAACAGGAATTACAATGGCAGTTGGGCACTACTTGATCCATTTGTTGCCTGGCAGCCAGCTGAGATGTTGGTTCCTTTCTACTTTGAGGTGGATGATGTAGCAATGTCATGCCTCATAGAAGACAAATTTTAACAACTGAAGTGCTGGGTCAAGTTTTAATGTGGATAAACTTACGGGTCTCCCTTATATGCACTTAGAGTCAATACTGTGCATGTTGATACACTGGCCCTAGAGCAGGAGTCAATATTTTTTTGGTATTTCTGTCCTATTAACTTCATGTTTTTGTTTTTCTCAAGAAAGTCCTTAGAGACCAAATAGCACTTTAAACCTCGAAAAAGTACAATGTGATTAACAAAATGGTGTATTTAATGATTGTTTCTCTGAGCACACTAGTAATACAATGAGACCAGGACTGGAGGCTAGGGAAACTGTAAATTGGAATTACCTCCTAACAACACATGGAATTTATGATTGAATTTGGAAATAATTAATTCAGTTTTTTCACAATTTAATGGTTTATAAAATTATGAAACAAACTTTTTTTAATTGAGAGGAAATTAAATCATGATGCATATTCTATCTTATGCTTTATTTTTCAGATGTAAGAAGCCAGTTGAAGCCACAAAGCAGATGAGTATATGGAGACTACCACATGTTCTAATCATTCAGCTGAAAAGATTCTCATTCAAATATGTTTTATATTCAGATAAAATTGACAAAATTGTGCAGTACCCAGTTAGGTAAGAAAGTTACTTGAAATTAGTTTTGATATTATGTTGCTATATCTACTTTTACCTTTAATGTAAAAGCCTGTCATTTATGGTATAGTTAACTATATTTTGCTCAACTTACATTTTAGTGAAGGTTTTTATGCTAACAGATTTAAGTTAGGGTTGATAAAAATGTACTTCCTGCACGTTATTTTACCTGCATTTAGTAAAACCTTTCTCCCGTTTTCCAACTCTGTTAACAGAGGACTCAATGTGCAGCCATACATGTCAAGGAAACCGGAGGATGGACCTGCCATATATGATTTGTATGGAGTTATAAATCACATGGGGCGTCTGTTAGGTGGCCATTACACAGCGTATGCCAGAACTGTTGCAAAACACGATACCCGTCAAAGTGAAATAGGCAAGTACATTTTAAGGAAATTTGAGTATACTTCATGAAATTTGCTGTTTTATGCTTTGGCCAATAACACAATACCTTTATTTTAGCTGAGACCCAAAGTTGATGCACAGTTTAAAGGGAAAAGAAAAGCAGGAATTATCTTCAACAGAAGATGGAAATCTACATTGTAAAAGATAGATTTTGAATCTGCTTATCACAATGAAAAAAAATTGGAATTATCTTCAAGCCTTTGTTTTCTCAGATTCAAAATCTATCCTTTACAATGTAGTTGTAGGAATGGCTGTAGAAGTGCTTTTGTGAGTTTTTAACATTGCTAAATTTAGGATTTATTCATTCAAGTATGACATTTGATATGTAAAATATACAGTAGTTTAAGATGGAGTGTGAGCTGTTGATTGGTGGTGGGGATTAAAGTTAAAGATTTCTGGAAGGTGAATTATTGACAAGAGCATAAGTGGAGAAAATATATTGGAGTTAGATTACTAAATTTAAATATGTTGGGGAGATAACTTTGTCATAAAGAACACCACCTGAAATAGATAAGAGGTCACATTTTGCATCATCAGAAACAGTGGCTATAATGTGGTTAAATAAAAATTTATAGATGTTTGCAGAAAGGAGTTGTAAAGCTACTGTATATCTGTAGGAAGTTTCCCAGACAGCCATATAGTAGTCCATGAAATACCATTAAAATATCAAGGAAGGTTAACAGGTGGAGTTACAAGTGGTGTTATCAAATTGGAGCTACTTACAAAAGGGGATGGGCATTTATTTCAGTGAATCTGACCCATGGATCACTTTGTCACCAAAGCCCTCCCCCATTATTACGTCTCTCATTAAAGGGCTGGCCGCAATGCCAATACATGGGGGTATGTGTGTGTGTGTGTGTGTTGTGGATAGAGGAGCAGCTGCCTTGCCTCACAGGAGCCAAAAGAAGCAAGATATTGAACAATAGGATCTTCATTTAGGATTAAATTAGGCTAAATCACTTTTTCTCTTATTAATACTCAAGAAAGAACATAAAATTTATATTATGATTTATTAATATTGTCTTTGTAAAAGCACAAAGAAAAACTTTAAACGCCTGTATCTCAAAACTATATTTATTGACCTTCAAATTCAAGTCTCCCGTAGTTTTAAAGATATAGCATTGAAATTTAATATATAACTTAGAAATACATTATAAAACAATGAAATGAAGCCCTTTTTATCCAAATTTTGTTTCATATTTTCTTCTTAATTTTGTTCCCTGATTTTTAGGGTTTACAGTTATTTTACCATAATGAAAAAATTCATATCTGGCAAAAAAATTATTTTTAGAAAAAACTCATGATATTGGAGGGCTATATCAGGTCTATATAGGGTAGTAATCCCAGATCTTTGTAATAATTATCAAGGGATGAGATAGAACTTGAAAAACACTAATTTTCTGGATAAAGCGCCCTGGCTTCGCAAAACCGAATGTCAGAGGCAAAAATCGTATATAGTGTGGAGATGTCCTACGTCACTTTATTAAGTGGTATGAATGTCAAAGTCCTGTCATTAAAAATCAGCATTAGCCGGCCGGCCCCCTTAAAGAATTTAAATCCCACTTTCCATTGCCTTAATCCAATTGCCTTCCGCCCTAGTATATTATGGTTGGCCATCTTCATCTGGCATGCTCTAGGGTAAACAATATGGGCAGATAATCGCTCCATATGTTTAGTCGGACCCTCAGAAAACATATTCCAGCTTTGGCAGCACAATTTGTATATTTCAATGTTTAGTGCCTTTTTGTTTATCAGATAGATCTAAATGTATGCAGATGTATGGCTTTTGCTGATTTTAAGATTCATTTAGAGGACAATTGTCTACATTCTGTGTTTGTTTATTGTCAGGTTCAACATTGTGATTTAAAGCAATATTTGGAATGTGCAGAGGTCCCAGACAAACTTATGGAAGAATATGTCAAGTTAGTTTTTTAAAGGATCTGTGATAGGGATTCACCGTAAAAGGAAGGAAGACAGCATATTGGGGAAAGGTTTAAGATAGGCTAGGCTTTTTGATTTAGGTAGTGATGTAGAAATTGGTGTTCAAACAGGGAGTGAACAGACTGATGTTAATAATGAGATTGGTGGGGTCAAATCTCAGCTCTCAGTGTTTATGGAGAAATCATCTTCTTCAATCCATTCAAATATCTCTAATAATGACTTGTTAGGTGGCTGTATGATGCATACCAACAGAATTTGTCTAACCTATTCAGTTTTGAACCTTTAGATGATATTTCCTGATGCTTTACCCATTGTACCATTTATTGATTTTAATTATGAATTTTAGCGCATTATTGATTCTACGTGATCCTGATTAATTCCGTACATAATTTGATTCTGAGATAGAAGAACAGTACTGGAGTTCAGATCCTTGAATCTCTATTTTCACTTCTGGACTAAATGTAATTAATTAGAGCAACGTTTCTGTGCAAAGATTGATAATGTGGCTTGTTGAAGGACTCCTCTAAAGCCAGGGGCCACACATTTTGCTTATAACAAAAATATTTTCTGAACAGATGAGCAAAAGGTTGCGCCCTGATGCACCTTGCATAGGCACGTGTTTGCTAATCTAAGTGTTACGATCCTAAAATCGTTACAGGTTCTTTTAATAAGCAAAATAGATATCAACAACACTGATTGAAATATGGGAAATGAATATAAAAAGAAACACTAAAAATAAACACAGCACGTTTATTCACAAACTTTCAAAGAAAACTAATGTTACTTCTTTGGTTACTTTAACTGACAAACCAAACCAATCAAAACACCAACAGAAAGGGGGAACAGTCAATAAGGCAGAAATACTTGAGAATAGTTTTCTGCAGCTGCTGAGACGATACTGGTACGGAGACTTCAGGCTTGAGAACGTTGCAGAAGGGCGGCTGAAGTTCAGATGAAACTAGCATGATGACCGGATTCTAAGACGTCACAAAAGGGTGGCATCAAGATGGGACATCAGAGGTCTTCTTCCCTAGAATTTGATGATACTGTTGAATGAAGGCAGGCTCCAGGCAGTGTCGGCTACTACTTGTCATAAGCAGGGAGGGCTGGCTGCTTCAATTTGTCTCTTCTTCTCGACCATAGCAGGATCTTTTGGCGATAGGCTTTTGTCTGAAGGGAAGGTTAGAATGTGGCTGTATCAGACTTATGGTCTTCTCTGCTTATCTCGTTATGACTTAATTCTCATCTCCTTCGGACATAGTTCCTCTCTTGTCCTATGTTCTGTCCTATCTCTCTTAGACAATCTCTTCTTGAAGTTTATATACCCATGTATGGGCGGAATTAATTACAGTGGGCAGTGGTCCTCTCCATAGAAGGAGTTCTTTTTAACAATTCTACATCTCTATTGGCTTCCTCAAAAACGCCTACTTCGATCACGCCATGGAAGCTTCTAGAAGAAATTTCTGATGCAATCCAGACCACGTGTTATGTCGTAACAAAAGGGCAGCACGTGTCCTTCCATGATGACATATATCCTAAACAAGGATTTCCTTCAGGCTTGGTTTCTCAAAATATGCTGACTCCACTAATTAAGACGATGACATCTTGGCCAAACAGGACAGTTTCCTTATCACGGCAGGCGCTCTTGGTGAGGCTTGGTTTACTTCCAAAATGCTGATGAAAATGAATAGATGACAGGATTACCCAAACAGGGCCAAAGTCGAATCTCGTCTCGCCTCGCTGCTCACACTGGGAATAGATTTTTTTTTTTTTATTATATCCTTTTAAAAGTATTTTATCTACCCATGACACTAAGCTCGATCCTAAACAGTCGTGAGGTGTTGAATACAGTAGTGATATTGATGTAGTTGCTAGTACCTCTAAAGGGGTAGGCATTAAGATGAGTTTACCCATTTACTTTTTTGCAAAAGCACATTGAATAGCTCTGTTAATCAGCAACTGGAAAGATCAGTTTTCTGGATGGATTCTTCCTAGAATTAAGAAGAGGAAGATGAGAATAATAACTTAGATGGTAGTGAACTGGAGGATGAATCCCTCTTTAAAGGTTAGTACTAACTCTGCCTGCTCATTGATATCTGCTCATGCATATGATATCAACCAACACCAATTATGAACCTCGGTTTTCAAATATTTTTAAGGCTATAGTTGAAAAACTAATGACCCACACTCTGTGATTGTCAACTTTTGCTTACTGCAGTTTGCTGTTAAAACAGATTGTGAACGAAGCGGAAAATCTATTTTTGGGTGAGATAGCCATGTCGTCCTGATGGAAGTTCCTTTAGGGTAGCTTCCTAGGGTATATTTGACTATGGTGATATTCCCAGAGAATTTACCTTAAGGTATCCAGAATTCTAACTCCTGGAGTGAATATCCCTAAATAAACTTAACATGGGATATCGCGTAATATCAGAGGACGTATTCTTGACACGCCACATAGCTATCTTCACCCTGAATAGAATTAACACTTCGAGGGGTCAAAGTGGCAAGAAAACGAGAATGAAAGGAGAGCCGTTAATAAGGTACCTCTCCTATCCCGCTTCGAGTGTACACAATGCTGCCGACGGCGCCATCTTCATTCCTTGTAGTGATACAGGAGGTGCTACAGATACTGCATTATAGGGAGGGGTCCTTTAGCCCTTTTTATTAAAAGAAAGGGTGGGTCCATCAGGACGACATGGCTATCTCACCCAAAAATAGATTTTTCGCTTCGCTCAAAATCTGTTTTTTGGGCTCAGGCCATGTCGTCCTTATGGAAGTATGCCAGAGCATTACTGTATCTGTAGATTCTCAAATCGTGCCGTACTCTCAAGAAAGTATTTCCTGGTCAGCATAGACCTAGAGACCTATGATGTTACCATCATACATCATTTCATCTAAGCATAAACCATGTTAGTGCTTCCTGCCCCCCACAGGGAAGAGTCATACTAGACTCTGGAAAAATTCTCGAGGAGTACCTATACCTATGGATGACTAACAGACAAGCCAGTATAGTGGTCGCACCCTATATGTTATAAAGCAAAGTTTGTATAAGAACCACCAATGTCAGTATGAAATACCGACAAGTCCCCCGGTGTGCCCGTTCTTATCACTGGATTAGACAAAGGTTATATCCGCGTAGGAATAAATTTTGCATATCCACCACCATCCCTATAGGGTATGAAGTCTTTAATTCTTGGGGAAAGCATAAACCAATGAATGTTTGCTTGTAGCAAGGAACAATCTTTTAGGACTATTCATGTTAAAATTATCCATAGTTTTAAAAGTAATGCTAATACATTTGCTAGTAAAATGACATAGGCGAATAAGACGCAAGGTTCACAAAAAACTAGTTTATAGACAATCAATAAAAATATATAGGTTAATCAACAATTATAAAATTATAAGATGTGGATGAACAAATAAATAAGCATAAGGATCACAGTAAAACAGAAAATATTGTTTCATCTGAAAAGGAAACACATATGCGCCACTTTTAATGTCGAAATATTAATATTATTATTATAGTCTGTCTTACTACTCAATCACACTAGCATCAGAAACGCTTGGCACACGTGTCTGCACTTATGCTTGGTTCACCTTTGTTTATGGAACAGTTGATAAGGACACCTTAGTGGCCTAACGCTTAGTCTGTAGAAACAGTCCGTGACTACACACCCACCCTTGAATTAATCGTCCCAATTAATTTCACTGTTCCTCGCAGAATTAAACAGCAGGTTTAACGACACTACCTACTGCTACCACAGACCTCTTCAGTTGCTCCACTTGCTTCGCATAGTGTCTAAAGAATACTCTGGATGACTTCCAGCCAGTTTATGAGCGAAGCTGTTCGAAATCCATATTATTAAAGAAATTTATGGAAGAGGCAACTTTTCTCGGATCATGACCTGCTGGTGTACTATCTGGATCCGCTCTGCGAATAAAATAGGTGATTTTCGCCCTTAGTTGCTTCAGAGATAAATTTGAGCCTGATGTTTCTCCCTTAAACAGCTGTCCTCCCCTAAAGTCTGAAGTTCTACGAAGATAGACCTTTAGGCACTCCACTGGACATAGAGATGCATCTTCCTTCAGAGGGCAGATTCTCCAGGGACCCCACCTATTGGTGGTTAGCTCATTCTTGGCAAGAAACGTTGGGTCCGGAAAAAGGTTCAGTTCTCCCCCATCTAAGAACTGAACATGACCTTCCTCTCTCGAGAGGATCTACTATTTCACTAACTCTAGCCCCCGAAGCGAGTGCAAACAGAAATATAACTTTTTGGGTCAAATCCTTTAAAGCACACTCATTATTCATCATTGAAGCAAAATGAAGAACCTTATCCTAAGACCATGAAAAGGGTTTCGGAGGTGCTGATGGTCTGAGCCTAGCACAGGCCTTCAGAATTTTGTTAAAAATGTCATTAGAGAGGTCGACCTGGAAGGCATATAGAATAGGTCTTGATGGCTGCTAAACCTTGACCATGGAGGTGGATGAAGAATGATAAGCAGAAGTCTGTCGAGATCTTTTGTGGGTTCTTCGCTTTGACAAAGGACACCCACTTCCTCCATGATGACTCATATTGTCTTCTGGTAGATTTGGACTTATATTCCTCTAAAAAGTCTATACTGTCTCTTGATATCCCGAATCTTTTTCTCACCGCTAGGGAGAGAAAATCATGAGTTGCAGGTTCCGGGTTTTCTGTGATGAAGTGAAGACAGTCGACTTCTGAACTCGCTGAGTCAAAACTGGATCCTTTAACGGTAGAAACCTCAGCTGTAGTTCTAATGCCAGAGGGAACCAAACGCTGTTCGGCCTCTTGTGAGCCACTATTGCCGCTTTTCCCTTGAAAGATCTCAGTTTTTTGAGGACCCTCAGTAGAAGATTGTGCAGGGAACAGGTAAATCCTGGACCATCTGTTCCAGTCGAGGGACATAGCGTCCACTGCTTCCGCTAAAGGATCCTCGTACGGGGACACGTAAAGATGTAACTTCTTGTGGTCCTTTGTCGCAAAGAGGTCTATCTGCAGTTCCGGGACTTGACTCGAGATGAAAGAGAATGATCCTGCGTCCAGGGACCATTCTGACTCTCTCTGCGTGAGCCTGGATAGAGCGTCCGCCGTCATATTGCGGACCCCTTGAAGGTGAACTGCTGACAAGTGCCATTTCTTCTTTTCCGCTAGCCGGAAGATGGCCAACATCACTTGGTTGATTTGAGGTGACCTCGATCCTTGTCGATTCAGGCATCTCACTATCACCTCGCTGTCTAGTACCAAACTTATGTGGATCGAATGGCGAGGAGAAACTTTCTTCAATGTAAGAAGTACTGCCATGGCTTCCAGAAAGTTTATATGAAACTTCTCGAAAAGGTTGGACCAAGCTCCTTGGACTTTCTTCCGGTGAGAATGACCTCCCATCCTTCCTTCGAAGCATCTGTATGAATAGTCATTGAGGGGGGAGGTGGCTGAAGAAGTACCGATTTCTTCAATTGCTTGGCTTTGGACCACGGCTTGAGAAGCGTTCGTAGACGAGTCGGTAATGGTCTCTTCAGATCTCTTCGCGCGTTTTATGCATATTTTCTCCAAACTCCGGTTGCATCCTTTAGCTGTGCTCTTAGCACAAGGTCTGTTACTGAGGCAAACTGAAGAGAGCCCAGCACTCTCTCCTCTTAGTGTCTTGATATCCATTTGGATTCTAGTAGTCTCTTGACAGAACCTGCTATTTCTTTCCTCTTTTTTACAGGGATGGAAAGTTGGTGTGACAGTAAGTCCCATTGGATTCCCAACCACTGAAACTTTTGAGATGGAGAAAGTCGAGACTTTTTTCTGTTGATCTAGAATCCTAGATGTTCCAGGAACTGGATCACCTGTTGGGAAGCTTGCATGCATTCTGTCTTGGATGCTGCCCACACCAGCCAGTCGTCCAAGCAGGCCACAACATGGATTCCCTTTAGGCGTAATTGCTGGAGAGCTACGTTCGCAAGCTTCGTGAAAATCCTTGGGGCTATGTTTAGCCCGAATGGCATGGCTCTGAAGGCATAGAGTCTTCGTTGTAGCTTGAACCCTAGGTAGGAGGAGAGGTGACGACTGATTGGAATATGCCAATAAGCGTCTGACAAGTCTATAGAGACGGTGAATGCCCGTTTGGGTAGTAAGGTCCTTGTGTGTTGAAGTGTCAACATCCTGAACTTGTAGTTTACTATGAACTTGTTGAGTGGCGACAAGTCCAGAATGACCGAGTTTTTCTGAGTCCTTCTTTGGAACACACAACAGCCTTCCTTGGAACTTGATGAACTTTACCCTTCGAATTACTCTTTTCTCCAAGAGTTCTCGAATATATTCTTCTAGAAAGGCGGTAGAGTGTTGGAAGAATTGTGGGAACGGAGGTGGAGTGCTGTACCAGCTCCAACCCAGTCCATTCTTGATTAGGCTGTGGGCCCAGGGATCAAAGGTCCAGCGATCCTGAAAAAGATGGAGTCTCCCTCCTACCAGAAGCATTTCACTTCTGCTGTTGTTGACCTGAGGCCTTGCCTCCTTGACCGCGTCCTCACCTGAACCCACTTCCTCTTGAAGGGCGTCTAGATGAACCTCTGGCTGTTCCTCTAGCTCTTGGGCGAAAGGTAGTTGTCTGCCTTTCGAATGCTGGGTTAAATGCCGGTGACTGAGTTGTCACGGCTTGAGGTACCAACTGGTACGTGGTTGGGGTTTGTGCCACCATCTGAGGCACTGCGGTCATGGGAAGTTGTTCCTGCTGCTGCCTATAAGGTTTGGCCGGCCGAGAGGATAGCTTAGGTTTCTTAGTCTTCCTTTTAGGGTGGGGACCCTCATCCGGGGAAGACTTTCTTTTAAGAGTTAGGCCCCACATCTGGAGAAGGTTTCTGTTCTCTGTGGCGGCCTTATCCACTACCTCTTTGACCACTTCGTTAGGGAAGAGGTCCTTACCCCATATGCAAGAGGAGATCAGTTTCCTTGGTTCGTGCCTCACTGCAGCCGAGGCGAACACGAACTCTCTACAAGCTCTCCTAGCTTTGATGAAACTATAGAGGTCCTTTGTTACTGTGGCCAGATGGGTTTTGGCCACTACCATAAATATATCTTGGATTTTGGGGTCACTTGCCATCGTTTCCAGAGTCGTTTGTAATGACATCGATGCAGCAAGTCTCTCTTTTGTCTCTTGCTCCCTGCGCAAGAGAAAATCTGACAGCTTTGGAAGGTCTTCACCGAACTGACGTCCGGCAATATCGTCCTCCAACTTCCCGACTGAGAAGTTAAGATGGACGTCTTTCCCATCTTTCTTGTCCATGGGTAAGGTTAGGGACAGAGGCTTACATTCCTCCAAGGAGGGACATGGTTTCCCTGCCTCAACTGCCTTCAAGGCAGCCTTAAATCCTTTCTCCATAAAGGGAAAGGCTCTGGTAGGAGAAGCCACAAAGGAAGGATGCTTCTTACTCAAAGCAGGTACCTTGGAGTTTGTGAAGCCCCTCTCTTTCATTGAGCTCGTTAGTAAGCCTGTGCCTTACTATGGTCAAAAACTATGACCTCCTTCGGCTCCGTCTCTTCCTTTGAGGCTGGCTCCTTCCTAAGACGGACACGGACTTAGCAGTCCGGGTAAGACTCCTTGTTGGGCCAGAATTCCACTTCTTCAAAGGGAATTGAACCCAACTTCTCCGATATGACAATCTTCCCAGTTGTCATAGGCATGTGCTCGGCATACCTCCAAGGATTAGCATCCGAGCACAAAGGAAGATCCTTCACGTTGAGCCTCCTCTGGGCCCCACGTGATGCTGCAAGTCTCCGCATCTCCAACTTCATTGCAGCTTCCTTTTCATCATTCTTCTTCTGCATCTGTTGAATCATTTCAACGATGGAAGAGAGAGTCCTTCCCAGATCATCTAGGATAGCAGACGATGTTGGGGGAACAGGTTCAGGGGCCTGAACCGATGTAACCGACCCCTCGTCGATTTCTTCCTCCTCAGTATCCGGAGCCTGGGTCAGCTCCTCTTCTTGGCCTCCTGCCAGAAGGTCCTTTTCAGTGTACTCAGACACCTCAGACATCCTATCGTCCAGTTGGATGTCTTGTAGGGCGTCCGAGACTTCAGAATCAACCGGAATCTGAACTAGTGGTATCTCAGCATGAGGCTGAGGAATCACTGCATCTGCCGATGCCTTAGGAAAAAGGTAAGCCCTCATCTTCTCGCTTGGAAGATAGGGGCCAGAAGTATTCTTCTGGAAGCCCCTCACCCAGATTCGAAGCTTTTCCTAGCTGCGTCCCTTGACTCCGCCGACTTAGGGGCGTCAAATGCCTCAGTAATCAGGTTAGTGCAAATAGTACATACCTGAGGGTCCCAATACCGGAGATCACCTTTGGAGACCGCATGCTTCCTGCACAACTCATGTCCACAGAAGTTTTTGCTGCGGACGTTGCAGAACATGCTCCCGCACTTCGGATGGTCCTCCTGTAAAGAGAAGAAATTCCATGAGTATCAAGTGAAAAAC
The DNA here is from genome assembly GCF_036898095.1 of Palaemon carinicauda. NCBI lineage: Eukaryota > Metazoa > Arthropoda > Malacostraca > Decapoda > Palaemonidae > Palaemon > Palaemon carinicauda. The sequence goes on along the minus strand of NC_090725.1, from coordinate 158,363,085 downwards.
ATCACTGGATAACTAATGTTAATGTATATATAGCTTAAAATAACTAAGCTAGAAAGGAAAGAAGGAAAGACATATACTTGTATTTCCTGCCCATTCAATTGCTGTAACCTTCCAGATAATAAAATTAAGGTTAAATCTTATTCTAGAATAACCTTCATCATATTTCCCAGAGGAAAATGTAGGTGTAGCTCACACCATTATAAAGAATTTTAATATACTGGATAATTAATAAAGAAAGAACTCACTTTCTTCATCTGTACGGTCTCAACAAAAGGCTGTACAAGGCAACACAAGTATGTTGGAAGAACTTAGTGTTACAATATATTCTATAGTTTTCTCCATGCAGTATATACTATACTGTAAAAATACTGGCTACTGTATACAATATAAAACGTGTATGCCAGCCGGCACGTACCTTAATATAGTTCGAAGGTATACTACCTTTAGACTACTGGGTGGCAGATCGCTGGTTCAGTTGTGTGCTGGCCGGCAACTATAAACACTAGCACCCGGCTGCCGGCCGCTAATCGTAGCAGCCGGCAGATCTTATGGTGTGCTTCTGTTGCCGGTCGGCAATGGTAGTGTACCAACCGTGTGTCACACGATCGTACATACTGTACTTCATTTTGTGCTTGTATCTTCGCTCTCCCCTCGCACTAAAAAGAACCTGAAATAACATGTCTGTTTTCTCATCGGTAACAGTGTCGACTTTTGAACATGAAAATTCTTGTTGCTTGAGATTTTGTATATAAAGGAGAGTGTTCTACAATAAACTCACTCAGTTGTTTTCAACTTGCCTTTGAGTCACAACTTTCTCTCGGCCCCATCACATTGGTGACCCTGGAGTGACTCGCTCCTTTCGCCTCCCCCCCCTCCTTTCTCACCCTCGGAAAAATGACCAGTATTACTCGCCTGCAGCTTGCCGCAGACGGCTCTCCTCGTGATGTGAACCCACTTCATGACCTTCAAACCTCCATCAACGCCTCCACTCGTGACGTAGAGGACACCTATACAACTGCAACCGAAGCTGACGTGAATGCCGTAGGATACACACGCCTATGAATGCCGTAGGACATACACGCCTATGAATGCCGTAGGATATACTCGCCTATGAATGCCGTAGGACACACACCCCTATGAATGCCGTAGGAGACGCGCCTATGAATGCCATAGGACATACTCGCCTACCCCGTGACGAGCCGGGGCAGCAACGAAGCCACCCATCATCCACCACTAGCTCGCGCCCCAACCAATGACTTCTACAGCCACTCACTGCCGCTAATCGGCGCAGTTTTTACTACTACCTCTCCAGATTCAGGGCACCTATTTAACATGTTCAGTATGTCATTTTTAGAGGGGGAGCCATGTACCAACCGTGTGTCACACGATCGTACATACTTCATTTTGTGCTTGTATCTTTCCTTTCCCCTCGCACTAAAAAGAATCTGAAATAACATGTCTGTTTTCTGTCGACTTTTGAACATGAAAAGTCTTGTTGCTTGAGATTTTGTATATAAAGGAGAGTGTTCTACAATAAACACACTCAGTTGTTTTCAACTGGCCTTTGAGTCACAACCTTCTCTCGGCCCGTCACAGTAGGCTACCTATGCCGGCCGGCAGTAAAAAGAACCAGAGAACTTCCACCCGCCCGGCTGCCGGCCACTTAAGCCGGCAGCCAGGCTAGGAGTACATACACTAAAAGAAAAACAGAATGGATGTAAGCATATAAGACGACACTGGCTTACAGCCCTCCATCCAGTAAGAGTGAACATAAGGAAGGGGAGAATGTAAAATTCAGGCTTCCTTCTATCCATTGCCTGCCGGGCTCTACTGACAGACATGGATGTAAGACCAAGGGAGGTCTGGGGAACACTCTACAGAAGTTAGGCCTCTGCCGGCCAGCAAAAGACTGAGCCAGTTCCACATCTTAACCTACTCTAGGTACAAATGTAGAACGACGGCCAAGAGTTGTAATAGCTAGGTCTTTACTAAGGATAGGGGGGAAAGGGAGAAGAGGGTCCTGCAAACTCTGCTCTAGTATGAGATTTATCCCAACGGCCAAGAAAGCTCATCCTAGCCTAGGGATTATCTATGGGAGGGAGGTCAGCAATACTTTCCACCTCCCTCAATACTAAAACAAAGTTTGATGTTGTTATTCACAAGGAAATGAAGAATCTTATCCTTCAATCCGAGAACAACAACACTGGACTAGTCTGCTAGATCACTAGAAGAAGGAATCATCTCGTACAGAAACCTTCAGATGTGGTCTAGGGAGGCTAAGCCTCCTATGTCTGCTCCTAACCTAGCAAAGGAATCTCATTCTCTATGCTAGGAAGAAATAGACCCCAGACTAATTACTCTGATGTTCTGCCGACACCTGAAACCAGATTCTCTGGTTACAGGAATAGAACAGAAACACCCTAATATAGTTATATCTGAATGCTTATTCAGATACAGTGAGCCCTCGCTACTTCGCAGTTCGACTATCGCGGATTCACGACTTCGCGGATTTTTTTCATAACGCATGTATATACATATATCGCGGATTTTCGGGAAATTTCGAAAATAGCCGCGATATATGAAGACCCCAAATATTTTGTTAATTCCATTAGTAATTAGTAATATCTGCTCTTACTGATGGTTCATTGCATTACATATGACATATAATTCAATGCAGTACAGAAAGAAATAAAACACGAAAAGAGAATGTGATCATACGATAATTCAGTATACGTAGTAAAATTAAATCAAACATAAAACGCAAATCAGATGCAGTCTGACTTTGTCATATTTGAATGGTGTAAGGCTGCTGATGGCCACTACTACAAATGTAATGGATGTGCATCTTTTCCATGAATCTTTTGTATGTATACGTACGTAGTACTGCATCCAATAATATTCTTTGTTGCAAAAATGACATCTCGAATAAGCGTACATATCCTACAACAAAACAAGCGTAAAATAGCGTACGTAAAGCATACTGTATATACAGTGGAACCTCTACACACGAACGTATCTACATCCGAATTTTCCAACATCCGAAGTAAAATTCGAGCAAATTTTTGACTACACCCGAATTTTATTTCGACACACGAAGTAGCAATTTTCGTCGTACCGGTTGTATCCGAATTTTTCGACACGCGAAGTACAATTCGAACACGTTCCTACTCTACACCCGAATTTTTTTTTCGACACCCGAAGTAAACAATACTCGTATGCGTAGTTGGTGCTCATAGCGCTGGATGTGTTTTTTATTTCCGCCAATAGAATGCAGCACTTCAACCTCGGAGGGACCCTCAATTAGCGTGGCTTGGGTCAGTCCTCTGTTCTCGTTGGCTTTATGTGGTTGTGCCCTGTGCGTTCTGCTATTAATTGTGTTTTAATCGTGATTTTTTACATTCATCCTTTTACGGTATTTTACGAAAATCATGGGTCCTAAAAGGCTTAGTTTCGCAAGTGGTAGTGGTAGTGGTGAGAAAAGGAATAAGGGAATGCTTTCTTTAGAAGTAAAGCAAGGAATTATTGAAAAGCATGAGCGTGGCGTCCGTATGAGTGAACTTGCAATAAGTTCCGCGCAAATAAAAGAGGTGTTAGGAAAATATCAAGACGTGGTCGACTTCATCGACAAATACCATCCAAAGAAATTGCAGGTTTGTCGTGTAGCTGCGCAGTTTGATGATGTTTCCCTAACTTATTTTCGAAACATTCTGAAAAGCTGTACCAAGCAACTTTCTATCGATAGCTTCTTTAAAAAAACTACGAAGCGAACTCGTGATGAAGAGGAAGGAAGTGGTTCAAAGAAAACAGCCAAGAGTGAAGAGAAAAAAATTCAATCAATTTTAAGTGTAGAGTGAAAGTGATTAAAATTAATCATCAAAAAGAAAAAAAGAAAATGTAAAAAAAAAATATAAATTATAAAAAAAAAAAGCTAAGTTATGTTAAAGTTCACTTAGTGTAAGTTAGAATAAGTTACGGTAGTGTACGTTTATCGTAGTTAACCTCTCTACCTCCTCGCCGCCCGTCCGTCTCCTCTCTGCGTAGCAAGACTAACAACACCTGCGCTGGAGTTTCTAAGGTAAAGTGACGCTAAAATCCCGTTTCTTATTTATAATTTTTTGCTAATTCTTCTTATTTACATGTCTATTCTTCTTATTTACATGTCTATTATCTAATTTAGTGTTCATTATTCTCATGGGAAAATTATGTGTAGTAGTTTATTAAGAAGTTATCATAGGTTTTTGGGCTCAACCACGGATTAATCCTATTTCAATGTATTCTTATGGGAAAATTCGTTTCGACAACCGAACATTTTCTACATCCGAAGTTGATTCTGGAACGGATTAAATTCGTATGTAGAGGTTCCACTGTAGTACCTTGTATTTGAATTTGTAACTACTACGTAGCATGTAAGACGGACTGTGATTGGTTCCAGTGCTGATAGATGACGAATCAGCTCCCAAGTTTTGTAATTTAGCCTGTGATTGGTGTTTTGACGGCTTCTCCGATCCGCAGCATCTTCTCGCGACCATTTTGTTTGCCGCTCTCTCGCCGGGTAGATGTTGCTACGTTACTGTGTAACTTTAATCTGTGCTGTGCGTGACTGTTTGAAGTTGAACTTTTTGTTGAACTTTCTGTTTAACCCCTACAATGGCTCCCAAGCGTTCTGCTTCTACCAAGGCTGGTAGTGAGCCTAAACGCCACCGAAAAATGATGATGATTGCTGAGAAGGTGACACTTCTCGATATGTTGAAAGAAGGCAGAAGTTACGCGGCCGCAGCCCGCCATTTTGGAGTGAACGAATCCACCGTTCGCTACATTAAGAAGGACGAGGCGAACATTAGAAAGACGGCTGCCATCACCTTTAGCAGGTCAGCGAAGCGAGTTGTTACCGCTCGTAATAAAACGATCGTCCGTATGGAAGGTGCTTTAGCAGTCTAGATTGCCGACTGCCGGAAGAAGAACATAGCCTTGGATACGAACACCATCCGAACCAAGGCTTTGGGTTTGTATGAGAATTTTGCGGCAAAGGAACCTCAAGACGACGATGGCGACCATGCTGAAGAAGACGAAGATGATGTACTAGATGAACCTCAAGCAGGGACATCCACTGATTCCCAGCCTCAGAAACAATGTTTTCCCGCCAGCAAAGGATGGTTCGCGAAGTTTCAGAAACGCTTCAGCCTGAAAAGCGTTTCCCTGCATGGCGAGGCTGCTTCCGCTGACACTACCGCTGCTGAAACTTACGCAAATGAGACATTTAAGAACATTATCACTGAAGGTGGAGTCAAGCCCGAACAAGTGTTTAATATGGATGAGACCGGCTTGTTTTGGAAGAGAATGCCGTTGCGAACTTTCCTGTTCAAAGAAGAAGCCAAAGCCTCTGGCTTTAAAGCATTCAAAGATCGTGTTACCCTCGTGATGTTTGGCAATGTTGCTGGATTTTTGCTAAAGCCGGGGCTTATTTACAAATCAAAAAACCCTCGCGCTTTGAAAAATAAAAATAAGAATCTCCTTCCCGTGTACTGGATGCATAATCAAAAAGCATGGATTACGAAGATGCTGACCTCCAACTGGGTCCACCAGTGTTTTATCCCACAAGTCAGTAAATATCTCTTAGAGAAGGGCTTGCCATTTAAGATCCTTCTCCTTATGGATAACGCTGGTGGACACGCAACTGATCTGTCGCATGAGGGCATTCAGGTTGAGTTCCTGCCACCCAACACAACGTCATTAATTCAACCGATGGACCAGGGGGTTATCAGGGCGTTCAAGGCCCTCTACACGAAGAATACCGTTGCGTGTGTGGATGCTGCCCAAGATGATGAGGATGAAACATTCAATTTGAAGGCGTACTGGCGGAAGTACACAATAGCCACGTGCCTGCAGAACATCCAGAAGGCACTGAAAGAAATGAAACCTGCTACTGTTAATGCAAGCTGGAAGAAGTTGTGGCCCCAGATTGTTTACGATGACGAGGGATTTACACCTGCTGAGATTCAACACTCTGCAATACGGAAATCTGTGCAGTTGGCTGCGATAATTGGAGGTGACGGGTTTGGCGACATGACAACTGAAAACGTCGACAAGTTGTTGGACTGCCATTCCCAGCCGCTAACTGACGCAGACCTCGTAGACCTGACAAAATCGGCTAGTGAAGAAGACAGTGAAACACAAGAAGAGACCCAAGAAAATGTCGAAGAAACGGGCTTAACATTAGAACGGCTTGCCAAGCTCTGCAACCTTGCGAAGGAGGTGAGAGAATTGTCGCAAGAGTGGGACGAGGATATGGTTCGTTTATGCAATTCTGCAACAAAATCGATGAAGACATGACTCCCTACAGGATGCTCTTCGAGCGAAAAAAGAAGCAGCGGCAGCAACTTCTGATCACAATGTTCTTCCAGCCTCGCAAAAAAGAGCCAGTTCCTCCTGCTACTATGCCTTCGGAAGAAATTGAAGAAGTGTCCCAGGAAGAAGTTGAAGAGGTGTCCCAGGAAAAGACACCTCCGTCTGAAGAGACGTAAAATACTATCATTGGCTGCACAGTAAAAGACATCATCAGCTTCATCATCATCATTTCTACTGTGCAGCAAATTCATCGCCATCGTCATTCAAGTTTTTCTTCAACTTCTTTCGTGGTGAGTACAGTAACAATCTTTGTTTTTTATACTACTTTAATATTCTAACATTTTAATATTTGTGCCTGTTTTAGTTTAGTGTTCTGTACATTAAAGGGTAGTTTGTTAACAGTACTACGTAAAGGGAAGGTTTTAAAAGTCTGAATATACATGTTATAACCTATAATATTTTTTTGTTTATTACATTTAAAACAATCTCTCTCTCTCTCTCTCTCTCTCTCTCTCTCTCTCTCTCTCTCTCTCTCTCTCTCTCTCTCTCTCTCTCTCTCTCTCTCTCTCTCTCTCTCTCTCTCTCTCTCTCTCTCTCTCTCTCGTAAATTATCAACGTACAGACGTTCCCTCTTTGGGATCGGACGTTTCTCGTAAAGATCGTCCTTACCATAAGACGGGTGAGACTTAAGTTCTCCTCGTCCTCCGAAGACTTATCGCACAAGAAACCTTGGCGCAAGGTATCTAGACCCTTGAAGCGAAAGTCAGTCCCTTCAGGACAGGTCCAGCGTCCTGGCTGTAGCCATTGGGGCAGCTCTGACCTTTTGCAGTCGTCGGATGACTGTTCGCCTGTTAAGCGCAAGCTTAACACGGGGTCCGAGGGTCTCGGTAGAGGCAATGTTTTGCCAACGCAGACGTTACCGACGTCACGGCCCTTTCCGACTCCCGTTGATCCGAAGTGGGTTGTCCTGCGGGACATGCAGTCTAAGCTTGCCTCCCTTATGGAAGAGTATGACTTTGATCAGGTTCACGATGATCCTTTGCTTGCGAGTCGCCAGTGTGCTGAACGTGACTCTGGCCTTCAGCCCCCTAAACGAGTGTTTTCTCGTCCGTTTGACGTTAGTGCTAACATTTCTAGTGCTTTGAAACGCGATGCTAGTCTTGTGCCTAGTCATTCACGTCAGTCACGTGACATGGATCCCCCTTTGCTACAGTCTCAGACTGACGTTCAGCTGCTGCCGCCGCAGCCCCGCACTGACGTTCGCCGACCGGCTCCGTTGCCTCGACGTGACGTCGAGCGTCGGTCACCGCAGTCGGAGGTTGTTTTGCCTGCTCAGACTCTGCAGTCAATGCAGGTCCGACGTGATGTCGAGCGTCAATCAACTTCAGCTGTTGTTGTTGGTCAGTCACAAGACGTTCAGTCCTTTCAGCAGCAACGTGACGTCGTTTCCTCTTCTGCTGCTGCTGGTCCGTTGCTTGTTGACATTGCCTGTCAAGCGTTGCCTCCTCGGCATGTCTCTCCGTGTCATGAGACTCGGCAGTTGTCGGACGAAGTTCCGTCGGATGAGGAAGTCGCTGATCCCCTTCCAACTGATATACCTTTGGGGACTTTGTCAGATGGAGAGGAGCCTAGAGTTGCTCAGCCCTCTCTTGATTTTAAAAAGATCATGCTGATTTTTAAGGAACTGTTTCCTGACCATTTTGTGACTGCTGCTCCTCGTTCGCCTCCATCAGAGTTTACGCTAGGCCTAGCTACTTCGACGCCGTCGTTTACTAAGCTAGTTTCTCTCGCTCTTCTAAGAGAGCTTTGCGTTTACTAGGCGACTGGTTGATCACCAGGAGGAGTTTGGGGAAGACAGCCTTTGCCTTCCCCCCTTTTAAATTGGCTTCTAGAGCGAGCGTCTGGTATGACACGGGAGAAGTTCTCGGCTTGGGAGTTCCTGCCTCTGCCCAGGGAGACTTCTCAAGCCTCGTAGACTCTCCCCGTCGCCTGGCCATGAGACGCTCAAAAGTTTGCTGGTCCTCTTCGGACCTTGATCATCTCCTCAAAGGGGTTTATAGGGCCTTCGAAGTTTTTAACTTCTTCGATTGGTCGCTGGGAGCCTTGAGCAGGAAGATCTCTTCGGCCGACCGTGATGCATCCGTGCTAATTATGTCCTGCATGGACAAAGCTATCCGTGATGGCTCTAATGAGCTCGCTGCTACCTTTACGGCAGGAGTCCTTAAGAAGAGGGAGACTCTTTGTCCGTTCCTTTCGGCAGGAGTAACTCCCTGTCAAAGGTCAGAGCTTCTCTTTGCTCCGTTGTCATCTGCCTTGTTCCCTCAGCAGTTGATTAAGGATATCGCAGCTTCTCTGGTGCAGAAGGATACCCACGACTTGATGGCTACGTCGGCGCGTAAGGCTGTTCCTTCATCATCTTATGTCGTTAGACCCAAGCTCGATACTCCAGCAACGAGGTTTATTCCGCCCTTTCGTGGCAGAGCCCCCAGTAAGGGAGGCGCTCGTGCCGATAGTAAGAGAGGCAAGAGGAGAGGATCTAAGTCCTCCCGTGGCAGAGTCTGACTGCCCACGTCCTCAGACAGCGGTAGGGGCCAGACTGAAAAACTTCTGGCAGCCCTGGGAGAAGAGGGGTGCAGACCGGGAGTCTGTTTTGTTGCTAAAGGAGGGGTACAAAATACCTTTTGTACGGAGACCTCCTCTGGTAAAAGTCCCTATAGACCTCTCTCCCAGGTATCGAGAGGAGTCAAGGAGACAGGCACTACAGCTGCAGGTGTCTCAGTGCCTAGAGAAGGGAGCGGTGGTGAAAGTCTCGGACCTTCAATCACCGGGATTTTACAACCGTCTCTTCCTAGTACCAAAGCATACAGGAGGTTGGAGGCCGGTGCTGGATGTCAGTGCGCTCAACGTTTTTGTTGTCAAAACAAAATTTACGATGGAGACCACCAAATCCGTTCTAGCAGCGGTCAGAGAGGGAGACTGGATGGTCTCTCTCGACCTGCAGGATGCGTACTTCCACATTCCTATACACCCGGATTCTCAACCGTATCTGAGGTTCGTATACAGGAATGTGGTGTACCAATTCCGAGCACTGTGCTTCGGCCTCAGCCCTGCTCCTCTTGTTTTTACGAGGCTCATGAGAAATGTGGCAAAATTTCTACATTTATCGGGGATTCGAGCCTCCCTGTACCTGGACGACTGGCTGCTCAGAGCGTCGTCCTGTCATCGCTGTCTGCAGGACCTTCAATGGACGTTGGATCTTGCAAAAGAGTTGGGACTGTTGGTGAACATAGAGAAGTCTCAGCTGACTCCCTCCCAAACGATTCTCTATTTGGGGATGGAGATTCACAGTCTAGCTTTTCGGGCTTTTCCGTCTGCCACCAGGATAGAGCAAGCCTTGCTCAAAGTCCGCCTCATGCTGAGGAAAGACCATTGCTCTGTGAGAAGTTGGATGAGCCTCCTAGGGACGCTGTCATCCCTGGAACAATTTATCTCTCTAGGGAGACTTCACCTTCGCCCTCTCCAGTTCCATCTAGACTCCCTTTGGAACAAGAACAAGACTTTGGAGGCGGTCTTGATCCCGATCTCCGAACCAGTAAAGACGTGCCTGAACTGGTGGGACAGCAATATAGGTCTTCGAGAGGGTCTGTCCCTGGCGGTCCAGAACCCAAACCACGTGTTATTTTCAGACGCGTCGGATTTGTGTTGGGGAGCGACTCTGGACGGTCTGGAATGTTCGGGTCTTTGGACGACAGATCAGAGGAGCCTTCACATCAACTGCAAGGAGCTGTTGGCTGTTCACTTGGCCTTGACGAGTTTCGAGAGTCTTCTCCGAAACAAGGTGGTAGAAGTGAATGCGGACAACACCACAGCCTTGGCGTACATCTCCAAGCAAGGAGGCACTCACTCCCACACACTGTTCGTCATCGCAAGGGACCTCCTCATCTGGTCAAAAGATCGAGGCATCTCACTGTTGACGAGGTTCGTCCAGGGGAAATTGAACGTCTTGGCGGACTGTCTCAGTCGGAGAGGTCAGGTGATCCCTACAGAATGGACCCTCCACAAGGACGTGTGCAAGAGTCTTTGGATGACTTGGGGTCAGCCCACCATAGACCTCTTTGCGACCTCACTGACCAAAAGGCTCCCGACCTATTGCTCTCCAGTCCCAGATCCAGAGGCGGCCCACATAGATGCCTTTCTGTTGGACTGGTCTCACATGGACGCTTACGCATTTCCGCCGTTCAAGATCATCAACAAGGTTTTGCAGAAGTTCGCCTCTCACGAAGGGACAAGGTTAACGTTGGTTGCTCCCCTCTGGCCCGCGAGAGAGTGGTTCACAGAGGTACTTCAATGGCTGGTAGACGTCCCAAGGAGTCTGCCATTACGGATGGATCTCTTACGGCAGCCCCACGTAGGGAGTCTTCATCAAAGCCTCCCCGCGCTTCGTCTGACTGCCTTCAGACTATTGAAAGACTCTCAAGAGCTCGAGGATTTTCAAAGGAGGCAGCCAGAGCGATCGCGAGGGCTAGGAGATCATCTACTATCAAGGTCTACCAGTCGAAGTGGGAGGTCTTTAGAGAGTGGTGCAAGTCCTCCTCTATTTCCTCTTCCAGTACCTCTGTAGCCCAAATTGCGGACTTTCTCCTGCATCTGAGAAATGTTCGCTCCCTCTCTGCTCCCACTATTAAAGGCTACAGGAGCATGTTGGCGTCTGTTTTCAGACATAGAGGCTTGGATCTGTCAAATAACAAAGATCTCCAAGATCTCCTTAAGTCCTTCGAGACCTCTAAGGAGCGTCATATGTCAACTCCCGCTTGGAACTTAGACGTGGTCCTAAGGTTCCTAATGTCAGACAGGTTTGAGCCATTGCATTCAGCCTCCCTGAAGGATCTCACCCTCAAGACGCTTTTTTTGGTGTGCTTGGTTTCGGCTAAAAGGGTCAGTGAGATCCATGCTTTTAGTAAGAACATCGGCTTCTCTACAAATAAGGCTACATGTTCGCTTCAACTTGGTTTTTTGGCCAAGAACGAACTGCCTTCTCGTCCTTGGCCTAAATCTTTTGATATACCTAGTCTGTCAGAAATCGTAGGTAACGAAGTTGAAAGAGTGCTGTGCCCCGTTAGAGCTCTCAAGTTTTACTTAGCTTGAACTAAACCATTACGAGGTGGTTCTGAGGCCTTGTGGTGCTCCGTTTAGAAGCCCTCATTGCCCATGTCTAAAAATGCGTTATCGTACTTTATTAGACTTTTAATCCGGGAGGCACATTCTCATTTAAATGAGAAAGATCGTTGTTTGCTTAAGGTCAAGACGCTCGAAGTGAGAGCGATAGCAACTTCGGTGGCTTTTAAGCAAAACAGGTCTCTTCGAAGTATTATGGACGCGACCTTTTGGAGGAGCAAGTCGGTGTTCGCTTCATTTTACTTAAAAGACGTCCAGACTCTTTATGAGGACTGCTACACCCTGGGTCCATTCGTTGCAGCGAGTGCAGTAGTGGGTGAGGGTTCTACCACTACATTCCCTTAATCCCAATATCCTTTTAATCTTCTCTTGAAATGTTTTTAATATTGTCTTGGGTTGTACGGAAGACTAGGAAGTCTTTCGCATCCTTTTTGATTTGGCGGGTGGTCAAATGTCGTTTCTTGAGAGCGCCCAGATTAAGGGTATTGATGAGGTCCTGTTATAGGGGTGTTCGCCCTGGATATAACAGCTCCTGGGAGTCTTTCAGCATCCTGAGAGGATGGCTGGGCTTCGTGAGGAAAGCGGACTAATGAGGCAGAGTAATCGTCAGAGTCAGCTTCCTTGCCAGGTACCTATACTTAAGTTGGTTTTTTATGAAATAATTGTCAAAAAACTCTTGAGCATATATGCCTTTATTGTATTAATACTGGTCTCTACCCACCACCATGGGTGTGAATCAGCTATTATATATTCACCGGCTAAGTTTAATATTTAAAAATATTTTGATTATAAAATAAATTTTTGAATATACTTACCCGGTGAATATATAAATTAAAGGCCCTCCCTTCCTCCCCGATAGAGACTCAGCGGACTGAGAAGAACTGGAGAAATTGACAAGTATATGCGGTATCTGGCCGAAAGTCGGCGCTGGTGGGCACACCCGCAACCTTCACGGCGATCGCTCGCGAGTTTTTGGAATCTGTCGAGCCGTCGGAGACGTCAGCTATTATATATTCACCGGGTAAGTATATTCAAAAATTTATTTTATAATCAAAATATCATTTTGTTAACAGTACTACGTAAAGGGATGGTTTTAAAAGTCTGAATATACATGTTATAACCTATCATATTTTTTTGTTTATTACATTTAAAAACAATCTCTCTCTCTCTCTCTCTCTCTCTCTCTCTCTCTCTCTCTCTCTCTCTCTCTCTCTCTCTCTCTCTCTCTCGTAAATTATCATTCGGTCATTAGCGGCAGTTTGTTATTGTTGATTCAACGCCAAAAAAAAAAGAAAAAAAATTGTTTTCCTGCTATGCTACGTATGTAGGATTTTATATACAGTGATACCTCGGTACTCGACCATAATCTGTTCGAGATCCGTGTTCGACCTCCGATTTGTTCGAGTACCGAATTTTTTTTCCCCATAAGAAATAATGGTATATATTCTATTCCGTTCCCAAGCACTCGAACAGGCCCAAAATATTAATAAAACGTGTACCTAAACAACAATAATTATCTAAATGTGTATGAAATTGGTCAGAAAATCCTATAAAACAATTTTAAACCATTTACTGTACTAAAATAAAACAATTTTAAACCATTTTCTGTACTGTAGTGAACATACCTTTGAGCAGCGGTTCGATGGCATACAGGGATGGATGTGGAGAGGATGGAAGGGGGAGGTTACTGCTTGGAAGGAGAGTCCCCTTCCATGATGTGGCGGGGTAGTTCTCCTTCAGGAGTTGTTTCTCTCTCCAATGAAAGGGTGGGCAGATCTATTTCAGGGGTTTCTTCTCTTCTTTGTCTCTTCTTTGGAGGAGAAACAGGCTTTGATGTAGCAGCTTTCTTTTCTTTTGTGAAAAACTGGTCTATTGTTAATTGTTTCTTCCTCCTCTGCAGTATTCTTCGAAAATGATACATGACACTATCATTAAACATATGCACTGCCCGGTTTGCTACTGCAATTTCTGGGTGGTATTTTTCAGCAAAAGCCTGCACATCTGCCCACTTGGAACAAATTTCATTGATGAGAGAACTTGGAACATCCTCCCTTACCTCATCCTCTTCTGAAGATTCCTGCTCCACAATCAGATCCTGCTGCTGTTGTTGTTGCAGGTGCAACAATTCCTCCACAGTCAACTCGGTAGAATGGCTTTCTACAAGCTCATCAATATCATCCTTGTCGACCTCAAGCCCCAAACTCCTGCCCATGACAACAATTTCCTCAACGACATCAGTGTCATCAGAAATTACAGGGGTAGCAGTGCTTGGACCCGCCTCTGGTTGGAAACCTTCAAACTCCCTCTCTGTGACACATGATGGCCACAGCTTACGCCAGGCAGAGTTCAATGTCCTATAGGTCACACCTCGCCAAGCTTGGTCAATCATGTTAACAGAGTTGAGGATGCTGAAGTGTTCCTTCCAGAATTCCTTTAGGGTCAACTTCGTGTCACTGGTCACTTCAAAACACTTTCTGAAAAGGGCCTTGGTATAGAGTTTTTTGAAGTTTGAAATGACCTGTTGGTCCATGGGCTGGAGTATGGGAGTAGTATTGGGGGGCAAGAATTTGATTTTGATAAAGCTGTATTCTTCTTTCAAGTCATCCTCGAGACCTGGAGGATGTGCAGGAGCATTGTCCATAACCAGAAGACATTTCATTGGCAAGCTCTTTTCAATGAGGTAAGCCTTAACCTGGGGGGCAAACACTTCGTTTATCCACTCAGTAAAGAATTGTCTTGTGACCCAAGATTTAGTGTTCGAGCGCCACATAACTGGTAGTGCACTTTTACAAATATTATTTCGTTTGAACACCCGGGGGTTGTCCGAGTGGTACACTAACAAGGGTTTGATCTTGCAATCGCCACTTGCATTTGCACACAGCAACAATGTTAGCCTATCTTTCATTGGCTTGTGACCTGGCATCTTCGTCTCGTCCTTGGTAATGTACGTATTGGCTGGCATTTTCTTCCAAAATAACCCAGTCTCATCACAATTAAAGACTTGTTGTGCGATCAAATTTTGTTCATTTATGTACCGATCGAATTCCCCCACGTATTTATCGGCTGCAATTTGATCCGAACTAGCTGCCTCCCCATGCCTAGTAACACGATGAATACCTGTTCTATTACGAAACTTTTCAAACCAACCCCTGCTCGCTTTAAATGTAAATGAATCACTTTCACTGGTACTCGGACTTTTCTTCACTAATTCTTCATAGATATGCAACGCTTTTTCACAAATGAACGCTTCACTAACACTTTCCCCGGCCAACTGTTTTTCTTTAATAAATATTAAAAGCAACTTTTCCATCTCCTCAATCACTTGTGGCCTTTGCTTAGTTACCGCCGTAACTCCCGTTGCAACATTCGCCTTCTTAATCATTTCTTTATGCTTTAAAAACGTAGAAATGGTCGACTTCGCCATTCCGTATTCTACCGCTAAATCGGACACTCGTACACCATTCTCATATTTCGCTATAATTTCCTTCTTCAACTCGATCGTTGTTCGCACTGTTTTCCTCTTCTCCTTCCCCTTAACACTCATTACTTTCTTGGGACTCATTATGAAAGCTAAAAAAGCAATTAAAAGCACTGAAAATCACTAAATCACAACGAATGCTGATCGCGCGTTGTCTGAGTGACGCTCTCGAGAGAACTGATGCTTCCCGAACAAGCGAGAGTGGCCGAGATGGCGCGATCATCACAAAGCCCATGCGGTCGTCACGTGTTCGGCTGGTCGAGTACCGAATTTTTGGTCGAGCACCGCAGCAAAAATTTCTCGAAAATTTTGGTCGAACTCCGAATTGTTCGAGTATAGAGTCGTTCGACTACCGAGGTATCACTGTAGATACGGTAAATAATATTTGTAATAACATATTTACTAAAAGCTTTTGATATCGTTATTTATCACTTTCATCATGCGCGTTTAATGCCTTCGTTTGTTTATTACGAGCGAAGATGGAGCGTACAGTAAACGAATGGAAGGTTTCCGTTTCAGGCGGCGTCATAACGAAAAACATTATATAAATGGCATTCATTTCATTTATTTGGAAGTCCTAAGAATAATTAAGTAAAACATTGGTAATAATAAAATCAACATATAATCAATATAATCAATGCAAAAACTAACCTATACACAGATGTGTAAATGCGTTTGTTTTTTCATTATGATCAGAGATAAACGTAAACAAAACATTGGTTGTCATTTTTTATTGTGCTTTTTGGCGTGTTTAGGAAACGCATGATATAAAATCGCCTTTAATATTTGTGCCTGTTTTAGTTTAGGGTACTGTAGTACTTGCATTAAGTGTTCTGTACATTAAAGGGTAGTTTGTTAACAGTACTACGTAAAGGGAAGGTTTTAAAAGTCTGAATATACATGTTAAATATGTAAATATGGTGTCCCTACTTCGCGGATTTTCAGCTATCGCGGTCAGGTTTGGAACCTATCTACCGCGATAAACGAGGGTTCACTGTAAACCATTAGGGTTAAGCCTTAGGCTTAATTCAGAGGGAAAAGGGATTGAACTTAATCTCCAGAGTAGAAAAGAGCAACCGGGGAAGTGTGCGAAAGTATACTAAAGCCCCATAGGTTACTAGCCTAGGCGCAGAGAGAATCGATTACCTAAATCACCAAAACTCTTTCGTATGCAATCTTGGAAGAAAATATCAACAATATCTTATATGTATAAAACTGCCTATAGCTTCAATAAATTTTAAAACTGGGAAATCTGTATATCATGCATGAAAGTACTATGGCCAAACACCTAGGCTACGAAGCCTAGTGTAGGCTAGGATCGGTTACCACAATCGCCGAAACTGGAATACTAATGGCATCATATAAAGAATTCCTATTGTAAAGCTAAATAGCTAGAATTATTAAAGTATAAGGACCGGGAACGTCGCTCTGGCTAACTAAATGACTCATGCATGGCGAGCGACAGCGTCCAGGACGCCTCCGGTAGGCAACAGCTCTTGTATACGTTAATATCGCTTTCGATTTATTTCAAAACACCAAGAGCTTACATTTATACATAAAGATAATACTCAACTTTCCAGAGGCAGAAGAGGCTGGAGAAAGCATCATAATGTTGAAAATATTCCAAGATTACGAGGAAAACACAGGGAAAACACCGAGTTGTTGAGCTACGGAAAAAGTAATGAAGATGGCGCCGTCGGCGGCATTGTGTACACACTCGAAGCGGGATAGGAGAGGTACCTTATTAACAGCTCTCTTTTCATTCTGGTTTTTTGTTTTCTTGCCACTTTGACCCCTCGAAATGTTAATTCTATTCGGGGTGAAGATAGCTATGTGGCGTGTCAAGAATACGTCCTCTGATATTACGCGATATCCCATGTTAAGTTTATTTAGGGATATTCGCTCCAGGAGTTAGAATTCTGGATACCTTAAGGTGAATTCTCTGGGAATATCACCATAGTCAAATATACCCTAGGAAGCTACCCTAAAGGAACTTCCATCAGGACTACATGGCCTGAGCCCAAAAAGTCTCATTTGTTCCCAAAATTATTGGATACTCATAAAATGACTCTGCATAGAATATTATTTTTGTGTTGAATCCTTGTTTCAGGTAAGAGAGCTCATGAAGAGAGATGTTTCTCCCAGTCCAACTCCTAATTTCCTCAATATTTTTTTTCTACTTCTCAGTTCTACTTTGGCATCCTCCTAACTATACGTATAAGCTTCTTCCCTTTTGCTATTCAAACTGAGTAATATTTCCCCTATTCTTTACTTTTTTTATTTTTTATTTTCGTATGTAAATGGCATAGATATTATCACATCCTTTACATTTCACTCACCTTGATGAATGGGCAAGTTGATCATGATTGTGAAGGTAATAGCATTCAAAGCCATGTGTGAGAGTATTGGATGACCTTGGTCATCCTGAAGAAGGTTTAAACCTTTTTGGCAAACTATTCTCAAGGGTCTGGTCATTGGAATCCAGGGGGATCCAATCCTTGAGGTAAGACTCTTGCCTTTTATCCAGAAGCCCATCATTACAGATACATGAAGGATGGTTCCATTATTTTATGGTCTAAGTCCTAACAGGTGTGTTTAGCTTACACCTGTGCCTCTATATCTGTTTTGGTGCTATCCCACGCCCAGGGTATGAATGGACCATCTAGGAAGTATACTGCCACAATGCTGATGTGGGAGAATATAAATTTAATTTCCAACATAAGATACCTTCGTATTCTCAGGTAGGTAAATCAACAAATAACAAGTAATTGAACATTGATATATGGATCCTCTAACAAATGACCCCCCTCCTCTAGCACTATTGATGGCCTTGGATGCTCCAAGTGACAAAAAATCTGTTAAAGATCGAGGAACTACAAAGAACCTCTCCAATAATCATTCCTTCAGTGTTCTCACACTGGAGCCTTTTGTTTCATCCTCACTAGGACATTGAGGGTAAAAAAAGGAGAATATCAGAGTATATTGTATAGGAGTTGCCCGTAATACAAACTATGTTGTGGCCTATTGGTAACGTCAGTGCCTGTTGATCGCCAGACTGGGGTTCGAGTCCTGCTCAAACTTGATAGTTCCTTTAGTATCTACAATCTCACCGTCCTTGTGAGCTAAGGAAGGATGGGGAGTTAGGGAGAGCCTATAGGTCTAATAGCTACATCATCAGCAGCCATTGCCTGGCCCTCCCTGGTCCTAGCGTGGGTGGTGAGGGGTCTTGGTCACTGATCATATGTATATATGGTCAGTTTCTAGGGCATTGTCATGCTTGGTAGGCTCATGTTACTGCCCATTGCTTTTGCCATTCATGAGCGACCTTTAAACCTTTAAAACATTTAATACTTTTCGGGAAAATCAAAAGAATAGAATTAAAACAAGTAATAAACAAACTTTGAAAGCCTATATTACTCTTGCCGACCCTTCCATAAGGCTAAAGTCTCCTTTACATTTGTTAGAAATAATAAAGTCCCAGCCTCTCTAGCCTTGTGAAGCTGTATCACAGCCAAAATATTATCAACTCTGGATATGACTTCATAGCCAAGGAAACCAATCTCCTAGGAGAAGGAAAGGAAGTTGCTCCCAGGATTATAGCAGAACCAATCTGGTATGTCATGTCTTGCAAGGAAGGGCATAGCAATATGATGAAGGGCTATGAGTTTTTAGAGGACAAAGTTATAACCATTCTTCAAGGCAATTTGAAAAGGTATGATTAAGGTTTGCTATTTGATACTGGCAGTAAAACACAAGCACTGTGCTGCTTAAAGAATTTGCATCTTTCTACTCCAATATTATTGAGAGTATCTCCACACAATACACAATCATGCTAGAGAGATAATTTGTTGTAGGGATCTCTTATGAGTTCTCAGAAGAGGACATATTAAAGATGGTGTTCCCCCACAATATTTAAAGTTCAAAAGCCCAAAGATACCAATCATGCAATCTTGCTAGTATTTACCACACATTGCCTGACTCTGTAGGAAATAGACCTGAAAATTTTTATTTAACAAAAATACATCCTCAACCTGCCCAATGTTATAATGTTATGATTTTGGCCAGATTAATATCAAATGCACTAGTGGCCAAAGATGTTTTACCTGCTGTAAATTTCAAGACCTTTCTACAGATTGTTTAGCAGGTAAATTTTGTTTTCATTGTAAGGATCTAAATATCCAAATTTACAACAATTTTGTCGATATAAATATGAACAAGCAATCATTGAGACAACAAATAATGAACACACAACATTTGGTGCATACAGAAAGAACTTTTGGGTAATAGTCATGTCCAAAGATCGACTTGAGTACTCAGGTATTTTGTCTAGTCCATGTCAATTAACTTCTAGTTCAAAACCTATGCGCCTAAAGTCCTAATTTACTGAATCGTGACTACTCCACCTCTTCTGCATCAAGTCACGCAAAACCACTGTTTTCTTGTATTTCTGCTGTTACTACTAAATTTTCATCCAAATACTCATATACCAATAAACTAAAAATGCAAAAAGCACTGGCACTCAATATCATCTATACAAGCAAGAAACTCAGATTAGTTACCCATGGTAATAGACACATATATGTTTATATGATTGATAAATAGTCATTTGTTCCTACGCAGATACAACTCCTCGTTATTTATAAAGATTTGCTGTACTCCTATACTGTTTGGCTATGATCAGAAAGAAGGAATTCTTCGGATGCTGGTAACTTTGTGTTGTTATTAGCTGTATACTCATGCTGGGGGCAAAAGCTGCAGCCTTAGCGAGGCTGTCCACTCTTCTGGTCATGCTAGAGGACGTACATCGCTACGATCACTTTCCACGCTGTGTTGTGCCTAACCTTTGTGCCTTTCCTTCCTTATGTACTAGTGATTATGAATGGTGCTCATGGTAGTATGTGTACTTAACCCTGGCTTTGAAGATTGCCCTTGTAGTAAATTCATTAGTTGTGTCTAGCCAGATCTCAATCCTGTTTGTTCTAGTTGTCGTTGTAAGCAGTGCTCGTATACTTCAACTTGTGATTTTGCAGGGAGAAGCATGGTGCTTGTCGCAAGAAGGCGGATAAGAGAGATTGATCTCCTACCACTTCTTCCTCTCTTGAAAACAACAAACAGAAGCCTTCTCTCTCGGCACACGATATTTTCCTCTCAGATCCTTTTTTATTGGAGTTTCTCAAGGCTCCAGTAACCAAGGTATTTAAACTAAAATTATTGTAATTTATTATGCAGGAAGGAATCAAATATTATTAAAGGGAATGAGAAGCTGAAAATAATTAGGTAAAAAGAATGAAAAGAAGGGAAATAAATTGAAAGGATAATGTATTACAATTTAATGTGAAGAGAGGATGTTAACTTACATACATATAACATGGATTTTTATTGAGCGAGACACAGACTGCGAGTTTATAATTCTAGACAAGACTGTGTCTAAACAGGGGCTCTTTACAGTTCATATACAGAACTGTAGCTTATGTATAGCATACACTTCATTCTCAATGAAGGCAATCCATAAGATGTAGTGCGTCACAGATTTTACTGCTAAAGCTTTGTAAATGTTACTGATGATTTACAGTAATTTTTTATTTGATTTTTTTCCACTTGTGGTAGGAAAAATATTCATACATTTGTTGGAAAACAACTAAATATATTTACAGCATTATACTGTATACGAAACCTTAAAACACAGCATTCAATTTAGTCAGCTGACTGACTAGTTTAAACTGTCATTGTTGCATTCTGAAAAGATGATTGTGCTTCATTAAAGCATTTTTGTGCTTTTGTTTTCAATTTCGGGTACATTTCAGCCATCAGCTATTAGTGACTTTTTTACTTTACAGTATCAGCAAGTGTTGATAGACACAAACAATTGTTTTGTCATACTTAATCTTAAGTTAGTGGCAATGACTTTTGTGTTATGAGCTGTCTTATCTGGGACTGAAGCTGTATTAATAATGTACAATTACCTCTGAAAAGTAGTATGAATTAAAATACCATGTTTGAAACCACATGAAAACAATGTTGCGCAGTATAGTGGGTTACCTAGTGCGTTATAGTCACCGCGATCAGTCCCGGCAAAATAGGCCGCGTCCACATTGTCATAGCATGCTTCCACCATTCACAAGAGTTCCTGCTCAGCACAAGCACTGCTTATGTTATCCAACAAAAATTCCAGTAGAATTTGTCTTATAACTTTTTTCTTCACTTTTAATTATAATTTCTACAGTTATCTCTCACAAAACATAACACCAGTATCTATAAAGTTAAAACTACTGTATCAGAACCAGTGATAAGGAGCACACACAGACAACTTGGGCATTTTATTTAAATCCAAATCCTTACAGTGTGTGTAGGTAAACCATGAGGGAGAGAGAAAGAGAGAGAGAATCTTAATAATAATAAGCCTTATTTCTAATATTTGCATTGATTTTTATATATTACCTTTAAAATTAATACATTTTTAAAAAATAGGTCTTATATTTAAAATTATTTATATGACTTCATTACATATAGAATCATAGGGTTAAAAAAATTGAAATCATTGATTTATTATATTTTTAAATATGATATTTAAAATCATAAGTCTCTAACATTATATTTTAAAAACACTTATGTTAATAATAACAAGTAGAAAGGTGATAAAATTAGTAAAAGTAGTAAAATATCATGTAGGAAAAATAGTTGGTGCTCCAGTGTTCCGAGATGGAAGGATGAACACGTGATCGCGATTACGAGTGCTTGTTCGATGATCACAAAGCTAGCAATGATAACAGGCGCTCTTATTTGAAGCACTTGCCTTGGTGCACAGCGCGCGCTCTCCGATCCCCTTCCAAGGTGGACAGGGGGTAGCTGATAAAGAAGCAAGACTTTTACACCCATCAGCCTAGACCATGATGATTAGTGAACGGAAGAAAACTACTCCTGCTTGAGAGTCTGTCCTTACCTCTTAAGTGCGCTCGGTCTAGACATGTAGTCAGCTGACTTTGTACATAGTGCCGGTCGAAAGAAAATATCACCGCTGCCGCCCTTCTTCTCCTTTTGAACGATTAGTCATTCAAGACATTCGATTGATAGGAGTTTCATTTATGTCACTCCAACCGTTTCTCTCCACAGCACAATGCTGATCAGTCCTTCACTGAGGAGAAAGAAAGAGACTGCAAGATTACATGCTATTTTACTTTAACTTGGGCTGTAAACAATAACACACATCTAGGAGAACACCATTGTATAAGCTCATTATCGTGCATCTGTTGTCACCATCTAACTTGTTCATTCACTCATCAGGACAATACTAGGTGTTAGTAGGTAGCATGCTACTAGGTGTTCGCGAGTTCTTGACAGAGCGCCATTTCACATGTTCGCGATCGCATGCCGCAACCTTAACTACTCACCATCAGCCACGCACCATCTAACCTGATCATGATCAATCGCGTAGTATCTCACCTGCTCATGATTGATCACACACCATCTCACTTGCTTGCTAGAGGGAGCTCCTATCGGAGCACATCCGATAGTACTTAAATTTTTATTTTTTTCTTACAGTATAACAGGGGTGCAATTGCTTCTGATTGCAAGTACTGTACTTCATCAAGTGACGAGCACTCGTCGATTCTTGACATCACATCTCTTCGCACATAAGTGCTCCCTGCTGAGGCACTCTATCTTTACATTGGGAACCCTCTGCCTTTCACATTTGTCGTTTTAAAAGCTATATTCGTCTGATAAGTTCTCATATTAGCCGTCCAGTAAGGCAAGAAACTTAATTTCTCATTAATCAGTTAATTTTGTGAAGCAAGAGATTACTTACCGAGAACATTCTTTCCCCCAAAGATATGTATCGGTATGTGTTATAAGGGCTTAAACACCAGCTACCTGTCCTCGCTCAGAAATGAGCATGCACTCTACTGGTAGGAGTAAGGGCCCTTATCTAACTTTCATGTAAAATCCTCAAGCTTTCGGCTGAGCGAGGGAAAAAATTCATACTGTAAGGAGTTCCCTTGGAAACAGACATTGGTACACACTGTTTGTCAACCGTCGTCAGTCTCGTACCAAAGGAGATAACCTTAACTGAATGCTAATGCTGCCGGCTTTTTTTGAGGCAGAAGTGTTATTACATAACGCAGGACTCTCATCCAGCCCCTCTACCTCTGGATTAATTTGTTTATATCTTACTTGACAGACTTGAATAGTATAAGAACAGAAATTTTCTTTTACAACATCCTTGGTTGTTTGGGCTGTGAACCAGACGGTACTTTTGACACTGGTCTGAGAAGTGTCAAGGGGGCTATTCTCCACACCGTGTCAGGTGCGAGATCAGCAATCCCGGAATTATAGCCAGCGAGTTTGGTGAAAAGAAGTTCCTCCCACCTAAGGATTAGTTTCCTAATTAAAAAGCGAAGCTTTATATTTCTCTAGGAACCCAAGTCCTTTAACTCTACTTTCTGCCATCACCTCCTCCGAAAGTCCCAGATGCAATCAAAGTGATTGTTGAGTGTACCGGCAAGGGGCTTGGCTTCCTTGCCACTGGCCGTTAGTTGCCAATGCCTTGTTATAAGTTTTTACTGCCGAGTTCCAGCTGCACTTGAATAACTTTCCTGATAAAAGGACTCAAGTTTGTATCGTTAGGAAAACCAAATTACTTATAAAATTTGGTATGTAGAATTTTTAATAAGTTTTGGGGGTTAAATATTGATAAACTGAGCTTCTATAGGAGAAGCAATATGATTATCAGGTGAGTATAGAAATAAATTTTATCTTGAAAATTTTGTTTTTTTTTTGGAGAATTGGAATTTGGTTTTATAGTATTTAAATGGTTCGACTTTTTAATCGGAAAATCATTCACTTAAAGATTTCAAGTCTAAGACCCTTTTCCTAATGGAATTGACTTCAGATAAATGCCTAATAGGGGCACTATTTTTTATAGTAGGAATTGAGGAGCATAAGATGATGTGTCTTTTTTACTTCTTAAGAGCGAAATATAATACGAAGAGTCTACCTACCACAATTTTTAAAAATGGATGAAAGCATTTCATCAGAAAATATTTTTCCTATTTCAGTAAAAGTTATTCAGTGTTATTAGGACAAAACTGGACATTAGAGGTAGTGTCCCTATATTTCTGTGGGATTATAGTTCTAAATTGTCTAGAAATGTAGCGTCATTTCTAGTTAGAAGTTTGGTCACAGAAGTTCGCAAAGAATTGGATTCCTATCTAATAATTTTGTCTTAAAGGTTTAGGTTAAGTATATTAGAAGTGCAGCTGCATCTCTATTATTACAGAAATCTTAATTTGGAAAGTGTTTTAGTGGCAGCTCAATTGTGTGCAAAGACTATTCGCTAAACATTATCTTGAAGAGTCCTGGTTTGTTTTTCGAGATTTGCTGGGCTCTTAGATTCTATAGTGGCTCAGGGTGCTGTCGTCTATAAACTGTTTTGAGTTCAGTTAATTTATAATTTTATTATTTTTGAAAAATTATAATTTCATTTGCATAGTATTGGATTTATATGGAGTAGGTAATTAAAGGTAAGATGTCATTTAAAGACGATTTGAAAGGCTGTACAGTGGAACCTCTACATACGAATTTAATCCGTTCCAGAACCAACTTCGGATGTAGAAAATGTTCGGTTGTCGAAACGAATTTTCCCATAAGAATACATTGAAATAGGATTAATCCGTGGTTGAGCCCAAAAACCTATGATAACTTCTTAATAAACTACTACACATAATTTTCCCATGAGAATAATGAACACTAAATTAGATAATAGACATGTAAATAAGAAGAATTAGCAAAAAATTATAAATAAGAAACGGGTTTTTAGCGTCACTTTACCTTAGAAACTCCAGCGCAGGTGTTGTTAGTCTTGCTACGCAGAGAGGAGACGGACGGGCGGCGAGGAGGTAGAGAGGTTAACTACGATAAACGTACACTACCGTAACTTATTCTAACTTACACTAAGTGAACTTTAACATAACTTAGCTTTTTTTTTTTATAGTTTATATTTTTTTTTTACATTTTCTTTTTTTCTTTTTGATGATTAATTTTAATCACTTTCACTCTCTACACTTAAAATTGATTGAATTTTTTTCTCTTCACTCTTTGCTGTTTTCTTTGAACCACTTCCTTCCTCTTCATCACGAGTTCGCTTCGTAGTTTTTTTAAAGAAGCTATCGATAAAAAGTCGCTTGGTACAGCTTTTCAGAATGTTTCGAAAATAAGTTAGGGAAACATCATCAAACTGCGCAGCTACACGACAAACCTGCAATTTCTTTGGATGGTATTTGTCGATGAAGTCGACCACGTCTTGATATTTTCCTAACACCTCTTTTATTTGCGCGGAACTTATTGCAAGTTCACTCATACGGACGCCACGCTCATGCTTTTCAATAATTCCTTGCTTTACTTCTAAAGAAAGCATTCCCTTATTCCTTTTCTCACCACTACCACTACCACTTGCGAAACTAAGCCTTTTAGGACCCATGATTTTCGTAAAATACCGTAAAAGGATGAATGTAAAAAATCACGATTAAAACACAATTAATAGCAGAACGCACAGGGCACAACCACATAAAGCCAACGAGAACAGAGGACTGACCCAAGCCACGCTAATTGAGGGTCCCTCCGAGGTTGAAGTGCTGCCTTCTATTGGCGGAAATAATAAACACATCAGGCGCTATGAGCACCGACTACGCATACGAGTATTGTTTACTTCGGGTGTCGAAAAAAAAATTCGGGTGTAGAGTAGGAACGTGTTCGAATTGTACTTCGCGTGTCGAAAAATTCGGATACAACCGGTACGACGAAAATTGCTACTTCGTGTGTCGAAATAAAATTCGGGTGTAGAGTAAAAAATTTGCTCGAATTTTACTTCGGATGTTGGAAAATTCGGATGTAGATACGTTCGTGTGTAGAGGTTCCACTGTACTGTATTTCAAATACTTTTCAACAAAAACATGTGTAGTCCCATATTTCAAACTGCATTTTGAGATGGTTTGTCATCAATAGTCTAGTCCAGTTGAATCTAGAATTTTGATTATTTCATAATATTTTAATTCTACAAATGACCTATCCCTTTCCTTCCTTGGTGTCCCACCTTCATCAGAGTATGGGATTCATCAATATGTACATCAGGGGAAGCTCATGAAGTTATGGAATTTTAATGAGTGATTTCTATACTCACCCATTATCTTCTATATGACCACCCTCTCTCCTATTGACTTTGGATAGGAATAGTTTTGACTTCAAGAATGAAGTAATAAGGTCCTTTTTCATATCAATGCTTTGCCAGAATTGCCAGACAATCTACAAGAAGAAGTGTCATAGTTTTACATCCTGTCATTAATCACTAGTGTGTCGTTACGTTGTTAGAAGCATTTTTCTATTCACAGGAAAGAAAATGGGAATTTGGGTTAATATAAAGAGTAAATGTCAATTAACCAAGCTGCCAGAGAAGAAGCAATATGAACATTTGTTTTAATTTGATTCTAGTTAATTAATTAAAATTAGTTTTTTATTTTAATTTTAGTTATGATTTTTAACAGGTCTTCCATTTCTGAAATGTTGGTTGCATCAGAAATGGCAATGCATTTGTCCTGTTTTTGGCATTTTTTAAAAAATTGTTTCATTTCTGTATTCTATATGTGGATGTTGATCTTTTCTGTCAATATTACATGAGAATAAGTTCACTTACAATTTTTTTTATTTATTTCTTTAATTTCTGTTTAGCTTCGTTTTAGTTTCCAAATTTACTTTCTATTTTCTTTAGATTTCATCAGTTTTGTCAAATTTGATGAATTGGAAGTAGCACATTCTATTTATTTTTTATTATTTTACTGAAGTTGTTGAAGTGTTGATCACCACAAAGCTGTTGTTAATTCAACTCTGAGGACTATGGCACTGCCAAAGTGATAAGCCATTATATTAATTTCTTGAAAATCATAACAAAGGCAACAGCTTAAAAGTGCACCCGAAAAATTATAAATCTAGCTCCCACAATAATCTGCTTGTAAATTTGAATGCATGCTGCTTTAGTGTTCAGCAGTTCAAATCCCAGAAGGAAGTTGGGTGGAAGGTATTAGTCAGTGTTCCTCCTCTTAAAGATTGTCATATGTTGCCCATTGAAGGGTTGCAATAGATTTATTCACTCATTGCTGGTGACGGAGGGGGGAAACCATAAGGATTAGAGTGAAATGGTACTTCCCATGATTCTAAGAATATGCTGTTGCATATCTGACTCTTCTGCCTTTCTTTTGCTTGCTGCTAAGTTAACTATTTAAGCCACATCATCTCACCAAATGATTTGACCCTTTTAGTTCACCAAAATTAGGACTTTACAACATGTATTATTGCATAGCCTAGCTCAGTAAATTTCCTTTCCATTGATGTATAATGGCATATATCTTGAAGATTTTAATATAAGAAAATAAAAAAATAAAAAATTATTGGACATGAATTGAGTCAGTTGGGGCCAAAGGAAGTAGTTTTCACCTGACATAAGTTATGTCTTATCACGCTCAAAAGGCCTTGGTTTTCTGCTACAGCAGTCAACTGTTGAAGCATGCAAGGAAGAGAGCATTGTTAGCATTTATTTTCAGTGAATTTATTGGAAATTTGCAACCTAAATTGTATGTTTCAAGTTGAGTGTAAAGTTGTTTACCAGATGCATTAAAAAGATGGCCTTTTGACTGAAATCTGACTTTATTTTGCTTGCCCTACACATTTTAGTTTGTGCTATAATAAGAAACATTTTAGCTCATTCTATTTATTGAATAAATTTATCCACTCTAAGTTTTACTGATACAAACATTTTGAATGCTTCAATCCGTGTGTATTAGCAGTTCCATGTTATAATGCAACTTTCTACTATATTTAAATAATACTTTAACCTTATCATACCCTTTTTTTTATCTAGAAAACACTACTTTAAAAGGCCTGTGCTGTGAAGCTGCATTAATTATAGCTAATTTTGACATACTCTTTTCATTGTCATCCAGATTGGAGGTTGTTCGATGATAGCAGAGTCAGTTTATGTCAAGAATCTCGTGTTGTTAATGAGCAGGCTTATTTGCTGCTTTATCGCCGAAGAGAGACACCATTTGTTATAAATCGTCAGTTACCACTACCTGCTCCAGTTTTGGAAGATGGTTCCTCTGAGCAGACAGCAGAAAATGAGGAATCTTGCCCTATGTCTGTTTCATCCACTTCTCAGTTATCATCATCTCAGCCTTCAACCTCAAGTCTAGAAGGAGAAGAACACTTAAGTACGACTCAGGAAGAACTTGATTAATTCACTTTATGATAGCCTTTGTAAGTCATTTTCATAGGATAGATTGCTGTGCAAGTAATTGGGTTGTCTAGCTTATACCGAAAAATCTACTTGCACAGAAATCCTGGTTGTGTAATTTTTATTATGTACAGTTTAGCACATCCAAGTACATTCTCAACAATTGGAACTTTAGCTTTATAGCCTGCCTCTTGAAATTGGTTAAAGTGTACTTTGATTTTTTAAAAATTTGTTTAATTGTAGTTCTTTTATCTTATTCAAGTTCATTTTCAGTTTTATCTTTTTTTCATACATCTAACATTACCTTTTCTTGTTATGGGTAATGAACACGGGTAAACCAATGCCACTTTTAGTCCAGTTCCATTTTTTCTTAGAGCAGATTCACTAAGATAGTCATGATGTGCAGACTCATTAATTTATTTTTGTAGCAATTATAAGTTGATGTATGATTGTCAGCTTTATTACTGAATATGATTTTCACATGTGTTTCTGTAAAGATGTAATTTATTTGTGTGATCTCTTTACTTGTTTAATATATTGTGATTAGTGTATGCTTCCTAAAGGATTTGTTTAGTGTTCAGGAAAGGAGTGCCAAAGCATGGTTTTTTTTAGAGATTTCTAATTCAAATTAAATTTAATTTCAAGAGAACATTGTACAGTATATTATGGAAATGCTAGCATTAAAATATTTTCTTTCAAGTCAATTGGGGATCAGCTACAGTTAAGCCTGTGTTCAATACAAATGAAAGGAGGTTATTAAACAAATGCACATTTTGCTGGTTAATAAAGTAAGTTTTTATATGTTCATGTATAACTTTGACCAGTATCTTATTCAAGCACAGTTTTAGATCTTTGTGTTTTATCTTTTTATAGCAAAATTTTGGTTGGAAAGATTGTGGTGCTTAGTCACTTAAGTATAGGATTTAAATTTGGTGCTGATGAGGATGTATTTGTTATTATATGCTAATAAGTTATTCAGGCTCTCTCTTTATGCAAACATTTAAATATCTTACATTGTATGGAAGTAAATGAAATTTTAATACCTCTTTTGATCATATGTTGTTTGTATTTATTGTACAGTATATTGGACTAGTTTTTATGTTCTATGCCAGTTCACTAAGAGAGTGATAAACTTGTGATCTGGTTGAGCTGTTGTATAATTATAAGTTATTTAGAAAAGATAAATTTAATGGCTCGCTGCTCAAAGGTCAAGCTAAATGTTCTGAAAGTATTATAAACAAGCATAAATGGAATTTTTTTCATGCATGGTCTTGAACAAGAAATATGAAATAAGCAGGAATGTTATTAACCAAAAGATTTGTGTACAGAGTGTATTGATTATAAAAAACAGGATTCTCTTGGATTGGAGGAACACAAAGCAGCCATTTGTAACAAATTGAGGTAGTAGTGGATAAAAAAAAAATAGCTTGAAATCTTAAGTTTTTGTTTCAATTCCAATTAAGAATTGACAGTTTAAAATTAGCTGCCTTCTTATCTAAAGTGTTACACAAATCATAGATTTGGAGAAAAGCATGTGACAATGCTCTGAGCAATCCTTTCCTGTATACATGACCCCAACTGTGGTAATTGCAAAGCAGAGTTTAAACTTAGTGTGTTATTTCATGAAATGAAATGAAGAACTCAAGGTAGTTCATTTGGTCTACAAGACCTGTCTCCCATAATTTGGTAGAGTAATAAGTTCTCTTTTATTGATGTGATGATTCATAGTTCTTAGTTTAAAAAAGAATAAACATTAGTCATGTAATAGTAACTGTCATTTTAGCATAACCTTTTTAATTGGTGAGGATAATGATTGCAGGAAAGGGAAATTGAGTAAGTTAATTGTGTTAAGGATATATATGTCAGCTGTTTTTGTTTTTGTTCAAGTGTACTTTCACCCATAATGACTATTTTTGTCATTGAAGCAAGTCTGATTTTTCACATAAGGTGTCTAAGGGTATTGCATCATTCCT
Organism: Palaemon carinicauda; assembly: GCF_036898095.1. Lineage (NCBI taxonomy): Eukaryota > Metazoa > Arthropoda > Malacostraca > Decapoda > Palaemonidae > Palaemon > Palaemon carinicauda. Next base: position 158,332,838 of record NC_090725.1, on the reverse strand, counting down.
CATTGTCGTGAAGATAAAAATTGCCTTTTACAAAAATTGTGATGGTCCTTTCTATAGTGCATAATGAAATATTCTAACTAATGTAAATTTAAAACACGAATTTGCAAGAAGCCAGTACAGTATACAGAATTATATGGTTTACTAGCTTCAAGCTACAAATTGAGGGAAAGAAAGGTATTGATATTAAGAAAAATTTACTCAAAAAGGAATTTTTGGAATTTATTTACTGTCATTGGAATGTGAAAAAAAGAGTAGGGTTTGTTAGCTGAATACTGTAGGTCTGTTTGACATAAAATACCAGTACAAAATAGAATTGTATTCCAGTGCTGTCAATGTACATCATTGGGATAAAGATAGTGCTTGCAATATAAAAGCTCACTGTTATGTATTTGACATACATGATTGAATGAAGAATCCTAGGAAATAATATTGTGTTTATTTGCATCCTTATGTAAAGTGGATTGTCAGAAGATGATCGTTGATCTTAGAAAGAACATAAATTCACCGATTCAAATCTTCTACTACTAATGCATACTTTTATTTAATGAGATATCGAGGAATATGGTAACAACGGAAGTATTTGTGCTAAGTAGCTGAATAATTGATAATTTCAAGAGAGAGATATCAATATTTTGCATTCATAATGGAACATTGTTTTGCATTCATAATGGAACATTGTTCACAGTTCTTGTGAAGGGTGTGTCACTGATTTTGTGGCAATTAAATAATAAATGATGAGAGGCTGCGAGAAATAGACGACTTTTACATCATAAAGAGGATTGACAGAACATGAGCCAAAATCATCTTCTTCCAAAGGAATGGATAAAATTCTTCAATGACATAAACAGTTGAAGTACAAGTTTCATTGATTTTCAAATTACTCGGATGTTTACCGTAAAATGCTCATAAGTTGTAGATAATCTATCTACTGTACACATCTTAGCAATTAGCATATAATATATATATATATATATATATATATATATATATATATATATATATATATATATATATATATATATATATATATATATATATATATATATATATATATATATATATATATATATATATAAATTTCTACCTCATACTTGGGATCGAACCCTAGCCCGTTCTAATAAAAGACCGGGTCTATTCCAACCATGCCACCGGAGGCTATAAAAGAAGTCGGAACCTAACTGCTAATCTGAAGTTCAGGATTTACCTGGCGAAACATCAGTCTCTTTACCAGCGAGATTTCCCCGACTTCCCGGCCCACCAGGTGACACGATTGATAATAATTCATTCAAATTACCCTAAATGAGTCAATATGGATAGATATTAACACAATATCGTGCTCAAATAGAAATAAATTTCTACCTCGTATTTGGGATCGAACCCTAGCCCCTTCTAATGAAAGGCCAGGTCGATTCCAACCATGCCACCAGAAGCCATAAAAGAAGTCGAAACCTAACTGCTAATCTGCAGTTCAGGATTTACCTGGCGAGACATCAGTCTCTTTACCAGCGAGATTTCACCGACTTCCCGGCCCACCAGGTGACACGATTGATAGTAATTCATTCAAATTACCCTTAATGAGTTAAAATGGATAAATATTGACCCTTTTAGCCCCGCGGTGCTTTGAAATTTCCGTGCCTTAAGCCCCGGGCGTTTTCAGTTTTGAAGGGCTTTTCGACTTATTTTTTTCAAATCGTGCCCACAGCCTCAATTTTCATCATAGAGAGGTCAGATTGGTCTCATTATTTTGGAAAATGGCTGAAGGGTTTAATATAGTTATCAAAAGTATAAAGAAAATAATACAAATAGCAGTTATTGTTACATGAAGTTAGGCGATGACGAAATTTTTCATCTTTTGTATACATTCCGATAAAGCACAGAGAGATCTCATCACAGAAACTTTAAAACCATACCATCTTATAGAAAATTTATTCAGCTATAAAATGGTATATAATAGTTTGTAGTTAGAAGAAAGAAAACATGAAAAAAAATTAGTATACCCACAACAATTGTAAACCTAAATTTCCTTAGCGCAAGTAACGAAAATCGGAGATTGCAAAAGTTTCTTTCTATCGATCATGCGTAACCTATATTTAGAGATTTTTTTTGTTTTGTTTTTTGTTTTGAAGTAAATTCATTAAACTTTCTTATGACATGTGTGAAAATAAGGATAAAGCCATCTAAATAGTGGCTATCGTTAGGTGAAGTTAGGCGATGACAAAATTTTTCATCTTTTATCGTATACATTCCGATACAGCAAAGTGAATTCTTATCAAGGAGACTTCAAAATCATACCATCTTATAGACAGTTTATTCTGCTATAAAATGGTATATAAGAGTTTGTAGTTAGAAGAGAGGAAACATGGAAAAAAAGTAGTAAACGAGCAAAAACTGAAAACCTAAATCTCGTTACATGCGGTAAAGAAATTTGGGTTTACAGTTTTTGCACATTTTACTATTTTTTTTCCTTTTTCATTTCTTCTAACTACAAACTATTAGATACCATTTTATAGCTGAATAAATTGTTTATAAGATGGTATAATTTTCAAGTTTCTGTGATGGGAATTCTCTGTGCTTTATTGGAATGTATACGATAAAAGAAAAAAAAAGTTTGTCATCGCCTAACTTCATCTAACGATAGCCGCTATTTACATTGCTTTATCCTTATTTTCACATATGTCATAAGATAGTTCAATGAACAAGGATATAGGCAAGAAATATGAAAATATACTAAAAGTTTCGGCAAAATAGAAATAAATATACAAAAAATAATCATGATTAGCATAAAAACTGCATGGCAACTCAAATCAGCTGCTTTGAGGCCTTTAAATCACAAGACGAGGAAATTTGAAGTCCTTTACGCTCGATCTAGGGGAAAGCTTGCTTGGCAGAGATAGGCTCATTCCCGGGAACAAGGATAACGGCGAGAAATATGAAAATATACTCAAAGTTTCGGCAAAATAGTAACAAAAAATATACAAAAATAATCATGGTAGGCATAAAAATCGCATGACAACTCAAATCGGCTGCTTTCTGACCTTTAAATTCCGAGACGCGGAAATTTAAAGTACATTACGCTTCTTCCAGGGGAATGTATGCTAGTCACCTACGCCATGGCGGACACGTAAACACATCGTTACCATGATAACGAAATCATTTTCAGTAATTATTCGTGTAAATAGCTGTGAAACCTAAACAAATTGCATATGAAATATGAGCTGATTCTTTAAAGAAAATTTATAGGTCAATCAAGACCCCAGTGGAGCCCAGGGAAACTTTTTATTCATCATTGTTGACACAATATCCAAGGAACAATCAAACAATAGTCACGCAGGAGTAATGCTGATAATTTTTTTGTAAAATTTGTATAAATGACTATGAAACCCCCCCCCAAAAATACAAAGAAAAATCATCTGATTCATAACAGAAAGTTTAAAGGTCCATCTTGACATCTGTGGGGACCAACGTATAACAATGAAAACATAGTGTTACCATGGCAACGGAACCATTTTACGTAATTTCGAAAAAATAGCTATGAAATCTAAAGCAAATGCACATGAAATATCTTCTGATTCCTTTACATAAAATTTGAAGGTCCTCCATGACCCCTGTAGGGACCAAGGAAACTTTTTATTCATATTCAGTGTAGACAAGATGTCAAAGGAACATACAAACGATAGTCACGCTGGAGTAACTGAAAATTTTTCGTAAAATTTGTATAAATGGCTATGAAACCCAAAAATAATACCAAGAAAAATCATCTGATTCATAACAGAAAGTTTAAAGATCCATCTTGACCTCTGTGGGGACCTGGGCAATGTAAAACAATGAAAACATTGTGTTACCATGGCAACGGAACCATTTTACGTGATTATTCTTAAAAATAGCTATGAAATCTAAAGCAAATGCACATAAAATGTCAGCTGATTCCTTTACATAAAATTTAAAGGTCATTCATGACCCCTGTGGGCCTCGGAGAACTTTTTATTCATATTACATTGATGACAAGATGTCGAAGGGACAACAAAACAATATTCTTGCACAGGTAAAAGTGCCCTATTTTCGTAATATTTGTGTAAATGCCTATGCAACCTAAAATTACTACACAGGAAATAGCTGATTCTTCAAAGAAAATTTAAAGGTCCATCTTGACCCTTGTGGGGCCCAGAGAAACTTTTTATTCATGTTACATTGATGACAAGACATCGAAGGAACAACATCACAACAGTAAAGCGTTGTATTTCAAATACAAGGCCTGCCAAGACCTGTTATCTACGCATAAGTATAGAAAACGTACTCGTACGTCCATGGGTGTATAGGGATGGGTTATTAGGAACGTACCCGTACGTCCTTTGGGGGTGAAAGGGTTAACACAATATCGTGCTCAAATAGAAATAAATTTCTACCTCGTATTTGGGATCGATCCCTAGCCCCTTCTAATGAAAGGCCAGGTCGATTCCAACCATGCCACCAGAAGCCATAAAAGAAGTCGAAAACTAACTGCTAATCTGCAGTTCAGGATTTACATGGCAACATCAGTCTCTTTACCAGCGAGATTTCCCCGACTTCCCGGCCCACCAGGTGACACGATTGATAGTAATTCATTCAAATTACCCTTAACGAGTCAATATGGATAAATATTAACATAATATCGTGCTCAAATAGAAAAAAATTTCTACCTTATATTTGGGATCGAACCCTAGCCGCTTCTAATGAAAGGCCAGGTTGATTGCAACCATACCACCAGAAGCCATAAAAGAAGTCGAAACCTAACTGCTAATTTGCTGTTCAGGATTTACCTGGCGAGACATCAGTCTCTTTACCAGCGAGATTTCCCCGACTTCCCGGCCCACCAGGTGACACGATTGATAGTAATTCATTCAAATTACCGTAAATGAGTCAATATGGATAAATATTAACACAATATCGTGCACAAATAGATATAAATTTCTACCTCGTATTTGGGATCGAACCCTAGCCCCTTCTAATGAAAGGCTAGGTCGATTCCAACCATGCCACCAGAAGCCATAAAAGAAGTCAAAACCTAACTGCTAATCTGCAGTTCAGGATTTACCTGGCGAGACATCAGTCTCTTTACCAGCGAGATTTCCCCGACTTCCCGGCCCACCAGGTGACACGATTGATAGTAATTCATTCAAATTACCCTTAATGAGTCAATATGGATAAATATTAACACAATATCGTGCTCAAATAGAAATAAATTTCTACCTCGTATTTGGGATCGAACCCTAGCCCCTTCTAATGAAAGGCCAGGTCGATTCCAACCATGCCACCAGAAGCCATAAAAGAAGTCAAAACCTAACTGCTAATCTGCAGTTCAGGATTTACCTGGCGAGACATCAGTCTCTTTACCAGCGAGATTTCCCCGACTTCCCGGCCCACCAGGTGACACGATTGATAGTAATTCATTCAAATTACCCTTTTTGGGCTCAAGCCATGACGTCCTAATGGAAGGTTCCTTTAGTAGTTTCCGAAGGGTATATATGACTACAGTGATATTCCCAGAGAATCAAATCAAAGGTTTCACAGAATTCTAGCTTCTGGCGCGAGTACCTTTAAGATTACTCTCTAGGGTATCGTATATCATCAGAGGACGTATTCTTGACACGCCACATGGCAATCTGCACCCTGAATAGCCTTTACGCCTCTAGGCTCTAGGGGGAAAACGTGGCAGAATAGAAGGGTAACCGTAACAAAGATTACCCTGGTTCCCCTACTACAATCGTATCAAAACCGCGCCAACTCCCTCTGCGTCATTTCTTTATCTGTAGCGACTCGCTATGGTGGTGTTCCCTGTCGATCTGACATTTCCGATCGATTTCTGGGAACCTTTATGCTTTTACGGCTTCTTTCTCCATCTAGAAAGTTGAGTATTGATTCTTTACAATATGTAATTTAGTTCCAGCCTCGCAATGAAATTGTGTATTTCTTGTGTGCGGATCTTCGCCGATCGCCGGTGTCGCCATGACGCTGTCGTTCTATGTACATGTGCTATTTAGTTAGCAGAACGACATTCCGGTGTAAATAGCTTATTCATTGTTATGAAAGCTATTTAGGCATTATATATTGTAAAGATATCTATAAGCATATTTTTCCCTTTCTGTGGTGATTGTATATGTCAGAGTTTTGGTGATTTAGGTAACCGAAATCTCGTCTTGTCTGGGTAACATAACCTAGACAACATATACTTTCGTCATTTCCCCGGTTACCCTTGTATATTGGTTATCATTCCTGGAGATCGATATCTCCTGGAATTATATTAACCTTCATCAATCTCACTAGAGATTTATGGGTAATCTCTCTTCCCTCTGAGAGTAGCCTTAGGCTACAACTCTCTGCGTTGGCCTTGAATTTCGAATTCAGGCATGACTAGCCTAGAGTTTTCTGTCTCATCCCTTAACGGCCGTCGGCAAGTTTTGGGATTAGATCAGAACCTCAGAGTATTTAGTCTTTGTCGGCAGTCGGTCGGCGGGGTGATTGCATTCCCTTGCCGTCGGAACTACCGGCATAGGAGGCTAGCCCTCCCTAGACTACACCTGAAGTGGTCGAATGTTACCGCCACCTTCTCCCTGTGGTCTAGTAAACTAGTCCTATGCTCGCCGACCCTAGGCTATAGAGTCGTATACTCTTGTGGCCTAGGATGACGCCGGCATTGGAACTCTGTTTCTCCCTTGTTGAGAGGAACGGCATGAGCTGCCGTCCCCTTAAATGTATTAGCACCTCCTAAGCTGGAGAATAAATGATTCTCCTGCCGCTTGTGGTCGTGCCGGTACTGAAACAGTGTTTCTTCAAGGTGTGCAGATCCGGCAACATCGCTGGTCCCTCCTATACCTCATATAGGACCCTTTCCCCTCCCCTCTCTCTTCTTTTACGATGGCCGAGCCATTGTCTTTCCTGTGCTGGAGTCCTGCAACCTTACCATTGTAGGTGGGTTGCCGGAGCCGCCCAGACCCCCCCCCCCTCCTCAGCTGTCGGCGACTGCCGACTGCCAACGGCCGTGACGGCTGTCGGCGACTGCCGGCTTCCAGCGGCTTTGGCGGCTTTGGCGGCTGTGGATGGGAGGCCCCTTTTGTCACTAAGGTTCTCCAGTTCTCCCTTGAACTGCTAGCCACAGTTTTTGTTGTTGGCGTATTGTTCTGGCCGGCAGTAGACCGGCACAGATAGATACTGACTCAGTAGGTAGCATGCCGACTGTACTCATGCTGCCGAAGGCTGGCCTACAGTAGTAAGCCGGCAATAGTACTGCGGCTAAATGGAAGTGAACCTTCTTTTCGGAGAAAGGACGTAAAATTAGACTTTTACATCTTTTATTACTGTATACATTTACAGTAATAGATAGCCTTCACTCCATGCTTTCTCTCTCTCTCTCTCTCTCTCTCTCTCTCTCTCTCTTTTCTAGCTTGCTAGATGCTCAGACAATAGCTAGCTAATCCTGCAATATGCCGGCTGAACTACAGTATATGTCTATACAGGTAATCAGTATAATTGCAGTATAGTATATACAGCAGATGAATAACTATCGTATATATTATACTAGTTGTTATTTCCAATATATCTTGGGTATCCCTGCCCAGATATTTGCTGAACCCAATTCTATATTGATGGATTAATATTTCATCAATATTCTGATTTGAAATCAGTTTCCATTTACCCTGCAATATTGAATTTCGTAAAGGGCTGGTGGTGTGACACCTCTAACCCCTATAGGGGAGAGCCCTTATCCCTGAGTTTCCCTGATCAAGAAACTCCCTGATTTAATATTGTATGGGAGGTCACAGCAAATAGATTGGTTGGGATGCATAAGTATATGTCTTTTATTTTCTGCCAGCTGAACTACGGTATAGGTCTATACAGGTAGTCAGTATATTTGCGGTATAGTAAATACGGCAGATGGATAACTAACGTATAGATTATACTAGTAGTTATTTCCAATATATATTGGGTGTCCCTGTCTAGATATTTGCTGAACCCAATTCTATATTGATGGAATAATATTTCATCAATATTCTGATTTGAAATCAGTTTCTATTTACCTTGCAATATTAAATTTCGTAAAGGGCCGGTGGTGTGACGCCTCTAACCCCTAAAGGGGAGAGCCCTTATCCCTGAGTTTCCCTGTTCAGGAAACTTCCTGATTTAATATTGTAAGGGAGGTTGCAGCGAATAGATGGGTTGGGATACACAAATATATGTCTTTTAATCTCTAATCAACATATCTTGGATGCAAGCTTCTGCTGTTACCGCTCCTATTTCGAAAGAATGACATTCCTTCGATACTCTGATTGTGTATCAATCCTCCTTACCTCACAGCGGTAAGCATAGAAGGGGACAGTGCATTTACACTTCCTTACACCTAGGTGTTCGAGCCCCCTTTTCTTCAGGGAATTCCCCGGTTGGAGGAATTTCGTTAAGACTGAGGAGAAGTAACGGTTTTGGCTCACAGGGGATACACGGGTACGTGTCTCCCACTATCTCTTTTAGCTTTCTGTCCTAAGCTATTTTGTCAAAAGACAATTTTGCAAATTGCTTATCAATGCGATAATCAATTGAATACTCCTTTCTGTTCTCCCTCCCTTACAGGAGGGACACCAGATGATGCATTGCAGTGTTCTGCAGTTATAAAGATGAGTATTTTCACGGACATAATATATGCAGGTTCCCCCAGCAATATTATTTCCAAAATCCCCAATCTACAAGACGGCAGTCTAGAGCTGTCAAACTGTGGTTGGTTTCGTGTCGAAAGTTATCTCATAAATGCGGTTCAGTTGAGAACTAGTAAATATGCGAAAACTCTACGGGAATTGGACTAAAAATTTCACTTTCTCATTACTAAAAATGCCGATTTAGTGCTCCTTTTTTGGGCTCAAGCCATGGCGTCCTGATGGAAGGTTCCTGTTTGGTAGCTTCCTTGGGTATAAGACTACTAAGATATTCCCAGAGAATTTAACCACAGGTTATCACAGAATTCTAACTTCTGGAGCGAGTATCTCAAAGGTTTCCCTTTAAGACATCGTAATACAACAGGGGACACGCATGTCTGAACGTGCCACATAGCTATCTTCACCCCGAACAGAGTTAATGCTTCGGTGTGTAAGGACTGAGAATAGCTGGGAGCCGTTCCACAGCTAATCTCACTCGTGGCTACTACTGATACTCGAGACGTAAACAAACGGACGCCATTGCTCTGATGACGTCACGCCCGTCTTCATCCTTTGTTTAGTAGCTGCCCTACTTAGACGGATTTTCCCTGTGTTATCTTTATCGCTTTGCATCTTCGCTATGTCGTTACCTTCAGCCTCGCCTTCTTCTGGAAAGTTGAGTACAAGGTTCCAGTATTGTTTAATTAAGCTCTGGCCGTAAAGTAAATATTATTTTGCGAAATAATTGATGTTTTGTGGCAGAGCTGTGCCTCTACCGGACCCGCCATTTTATGGCGTCGTTGTTGTTATGCATGTCTTATTTAGTTAGCCACAACAACGCTTCCGGCATTATATACTAATCGAATACATTAGTTTATTTAGTCTTCATAGCTAGGAACTTTTATATCGTGTTTAGACGCTTTTTATCGGTCATCGATTGACCTCATACCAGTCGGCTACTATAGCCCCCAGGCCAGGAGCCTACATACAAGTGTTCATGCATGATTTATTAGTGATCCTAGACTAAGTTATGAAGATAGTGGCATTATTATTTTACAATACTTTTGACAGTGATGCAAATGTTTTCGCCTTCAGGGACCATATAGGGGATAGGTTAGTCAGTGATTCTTTCTAGCCTAACCTAATATTAGGACCCCTATATGCTTCCTTCATCCCCTGCCTTGGCATTCCCTCTATTTAGCCTTGATCCCTTTTCTGAGTAAAGGGATTAATTGTCTAATAGAGTATATATCGCCTCTCTGTCCTCCCTAAAGGAATGAACCCCCTTTAGGGCTGCGTCTGAGAGTGAGGTTAGGCTAGCCTACCTCTATGGCTAGGATAGTCTATGACTTTCCTGCGATAGCGATATGTCTTCTTCCTTGCCTAGTTCAGGACTTTTAGCCCTGTTCTAGGTCGGGTTAGGAAGGTTTCTCTGTTCCATGCTGAAACTGTACTCTTGCACCGTTTTAGCCGATCAGCCTGATCTTAGGTTAGGGAGTGTCCTCCCTTCCCTTAGTGGCCGCTCTGGTACAGAAACCCTTCCTGGGAAGACTTCTCTCTTCTCCCTCCCCACCTATCTCTTGTATAGCCTAGCCTATACTTAGGTTAGTTTATACTCATCTGTCCCCTGTCCTACAACTCCTCCTTAGGGTGGAAGAGTAGGGCTACCCGAGCTTCCTTGTGCAGTCCACTCTGGTACATATACCTTCATAGTGTCCTATAAGGTTAGTTACTAGTATAGTTCTGCATATGGGAGTCTCCCCCCCCCCTCTTGGGTGTTCCCTAGCCCTCCCTTGGGCTACCTAGCTCCCGGTCCCTAGTGACCCCTGCTCATGGATGTTAGAGCCTGCCTCTATCATGGGTACACCCCCTCAGGGAGGGGGAGGGATGTCTGGAACCCTGACGGTACTTCCTGCTTCCCTTTCCCCCCTCCCCCTGTCTCTCTATCTATCCGGGTGCCGGTCTCTTGCCGCCTCTACTGTCGGCAATACCTGCCTCCTACTTGGTGACTTCCCTACCCTTGCCGCCAGCCCCCCGTGTACCGAGGGACTGCCGGCTGCCGCCGGCTACTACCGGCGGCTCTCCTACTCCTATCTAATCGTCCGCTTGCCGGTCGATCACCGGAGTGCCGGCATATACTGCCGGCAACCCGATACTGCCTTTACCATCCTTATCCCAGTCACCAACCTGGCATCCTCCGACTGCCGGAGCCGCCGCTTCCTGCCGGCGTGCCGCCGTTGTGTCGGCGGCCGCCATCCTGGTATTTAACTGACTTTTGAAAATTGTCTGTTCTAATGCCAGAATCTATGCTGGAGCGAGCTCCGGCATGCCGGCGGCTTGCCGGATGCCTCGGAGGCGTCAAGAATACTTGCACCCCCCTTACTGTAGCTATCATAAGACTAGGATAGCCCTATATTGCAAACAGATAAGCTGCTTCTGCTATTAAGATCAGTACCTAGTACTGCTCTATTAGTGATCATGCTGTCTCTTTGCATTCTTCTAATTCCAGCATGCTATGTGCATCTTAGCACGGCTGGTTGCCAGAAGCAGTTACCCTTTAATGAGGCCTTCTGGCTCTTAACTGGGAACCGAATGAATTCGATCCCAATCTTGTCCTTGGTTTTCCATGGAGTTCCAAAATACTGGGAATTCTAGGAAACTATATCCAATGATCTCGGTCATTTGGATTATCCAGGGACCAAGCTTATGGTAACCAGCCGGGCGGGATGCATGGAGCATGTTCTCCTTTACTGTTTTCATTCTCTATGCATCACACCTTCTTTAAGTTAAAATTAATGATTAATATTAACTTAGTTTAAGAGCCATTCTTATAACTCCCCCATACTCATTTTCTCTTTCTTCCACAGGAGGAGCAGATGAAGTGTGACTTCGCCTTCTGCGCTGTGAAACGCCCGCAGTTTTACGGGCATACGGCTTGCAGGACTCACGCCCCTTGTGCAGACAAGAAAGGGGATTTGAAGTTTTGGAATCCACTGGATTGTACGGTCTGCCAGGCTCACCTAGTTGAGGCCTTCCATAACCCTCCCTCAGCGGAGGTTAGAGACATTTCTCGTGAAAAGCTGCGCAAGTGGGTGCGTGGCTTTCAGAAAAATGCTACTGGACCGTACCTGGCCACCGAAGAACTGAGGTCCCTGTTGTTCCCTAAGGCCTCCCCTGACTCAGTGGTACCAAAAGATGCAATCCCCACTGTCCAAATTACGGTGGAACCTGATGTGGTCATGGCTCAGTCCATGCACGAGTGTCGTTTAGATTCCGAGGATGATGAACAGATCTCAGACGTCTCGGAAGACACGGAGAAGACGCTTATGGCTCAAGGAGCCGAAGAGGACGAAGACAAGGTGGAGTACACCGAGTCGGAGCTTGGAGCTGCTCCCTCGTCCATCCCTCCTCCTACTCCTACACCGACGGAAATGTCCATTCCGTCTACCTCCTCGACTCCGGATCCTTCCTCTTCTACCCAAGAACTGATCCGGCTGATTAGAGCCGTCATGGACGACAGGCTGAAGGAGAACCAGGAGTCCATCAGGTCGATGATTGGATCCAGAGAACCGAAGAAGATTTCGGTCAAGGATCTCCCCGCTTGCTCTCATGCCAACCCGTGGAGGTATGCAGAGCATATGGTTATTGCGACCGGCAGGATCTTTGTTAGTGACAAGATCGGCACGGTCCCGTTGGAAGATGTGGAGTTCTTCCCAAGCTTTGAGGCCTACCCGGACTGTTACGTCCGGCTTCGTTCCGAACCTGCCTCGAAGGAAGAGACCGAACCTAAAGAAGAGATAGTGTTCGATCTCACAAAGGCCCAGGCTATGCTAGCCTCCGCATTTAAGAGTAGGGGCTTTACCTGCTCTAAGCTTCCGGCTTTGAGCAAGAAGCATCCTACGTACGTTGCACCTGACACTGCGGTTCTTCCTTTCTTGGAAAAGGCCTTAGCTGCATGCCTTAAAGCGGCGGAAGAAGGGAAACCCTGCCCTGCACTGGAGGAGTGCAGACCCTTCTCCATCGTGACCCCCCCTGACGCTCGACACTGGAAAGATGTTCAGCATACTTTCGTCGTGGGAAGGCTCGATCCTGACGTCGCCGGACGTCAGTTTAATGAAGACCTCCCTAAGCTCAACGATCACCTCCTTCGCCGGGAACAAGACACGAAGGAGAGGCTTGCGGCATCTCTTTCTCATCAAGTCCAACTGGAAGTGATGGCCTGTGACACTAGAGTACCAGATCACTACATGGTACTATCCAAATCCCACTTACTGACAGTAATGAAGGACTTGTACCACTTCATAAAGGCTCGAAGAGCCTGTCGTGAATTCGTGTTTGCCGGTGCCACCGTGAAACACGAACCCCGGAGGCTGATTTCCTCCAACATCTGGGGAAAGCACCTGTTTCCTTCTGACCTTGTGAAGGAAATAACTGACAGAGCCGCCACGGAGAATAGGAACCTTCTCCACAAGTGGGGCATGTCCAGAAAAAGGAAACCCTCTCAGGACGATGGACCTCAGCCTAAGAGGAAACCTCAGAAGCCAAAACCCCAGCAACGTCAGCAACGACGTCAGTTTCCGGGACCCGCTACCTCCCAAGTGGTTGCCCAACCACAACAGACCTTTCAATTGGTCCCCCAACCGGTGTTGTCACAGTCACCGGTCTTCACCCCTGCCTTTGAGCAACCATCCACTACCTTTCATGCCAAAGGTAGAGGCTCGTTCAGGGGTGCAAGCAGAGACGCATCTCGTCGTCCCTCCAGAGGTAGAGGAGGAAAGGGAGCTAGCGGCCGAGGCAACAAGTCCTCGGGACACCAGAAGCAATGAAGTGCTTCCGGTGGGAGGAAGACTCCGCCAATTCCAGGATCGTTGGACCTTCGATCCCTGGGCACACAGCATCATCAAGAACGGTCTAGGCTGGAGTTGGACGCAACCACCCCCAATCTTCCAGCGGTTCTTCCAGCAATCGACCCCCCTTCTGGAAGAATATGTTCTAGACCTCTTGAACAAGAAGGTGATAAGGAAGGTAAAGTCCACCAGGTTCCAAGGGAGACTGTTTTGCGTTCCCAAGAAGGACTCAGACAAACTCAGAGTCATTCTGGACTTATCCCCCCTCAACAAGTTCATAGAGAACAACAAATTCAAGATGCTGACGCTTCAACAAATAAGGACCCTTCTGCCTCAAGGTTCCTACACGGTCTCTATAGACCTGGCGGATGCCTATTGGCACATTCCAATGAACCATCACGCTTCCTCCTACCTAGGATTTCGACTCCAAAGGAAAAGCTACGCCTTCCGGGCCATGCCATTCGGCCTCAATGTGGCCCCTCGGATCTTCACAAAACTGGCGGATGCCATAGTACAACAGCTCCGCCTAAGAAACGTCCAGGTGATGGCCTACCTCGACGATTGGCTAGTCTGGGCTCCATCGCCCGAAGAGTGTGCAAAGTCTTGCAACGAAGTTACCCAGTACCTAGAACACCTGGGATTCAAGATCAACGAGAAGAAATCTCGCCTCTCTCCAGCTCAGAAGTTTCAGTGGTTGGGAATCCACTGGAATCTTCAGTCACACCGCCTTTCCATCCCCCAGAAGAAAAGGAAGGAAATAGCAGGGTCTGTCAAGCGACTACTGAAATCCAAACGCATTTCAAGACGACAGCAGGAACGAGTTCTAGGCTCTCTACAATTCGCCTCAGTGACAAACCCAGTGCTTCGTGCACAGCTAAAGGATGCCGCGGGAGTCTGGAGACGCTCGGCATCCATCGCTCGAAGAGACCTCAAGAGACGGCTTCCAAACAGACTTCGACGCCTCCTAAAGCCGTGGTCGGAAGCAAAGGCCCTGAAAAGGTCCATTCCTCTCCAACACCCTCCTCCATCACTCAACATCCACACGGATGCCTCACTGGAAGGCTGGGGAGGTCACTCCCACCTGAAACAGGCTCAAGGGACCTGGTCTCCACTATTCAAGACGTTCCACATAAACATCTTGGAGGCCATGGCGGTCCTTCTAACTCTGAAGAAGTTATCCCCGCCGCCCTCGATCCACATCCGTCTAACCCTAGACAACTCGGTGGTAGTTCATTGTCTCAATCGCCAAGGCTCAAGATCGCCCCAGATAAATCAGGTGCTTCTCCCAATCTTCCGTCTGGCGGAGAAGAAGAAGTGGCACCTGTCTGCAGTTCACCTACAAGGATTCCGCAATGTGACAGCGGATGCTCTATCTCGGACAAACCCGATAGAGTCGGAATGGTCTCTAGACGCAAGATCGTTCTCCTTCATCTCTCACCAAGTCCCAGAACTTCAGATAGATCTCTTTGCAACGAGCGACAACAATCAACTTCCTCTGTACGTAGCCCCGTACGAGGACCCCAAAGCGGAAGCAGTGGACGCTATGTCACTGGACTGGAACAGGTGGTCCAAGATATACCTGTTCCCTCCCACCAACCTTCTGTTGAAAGTCCTCTCCAAACTGAGAACCTTCAAAGGGACAGCGGCCCTAGTGGCTCCCAAGTGGCCCCGGAGCAACTGGTACCCCCTGGTCCTGGAGCTGCAGCCCAAGCTGATCCCTCTCCCGGGCCCAGTTCTCTCTCAACAAGTACAGAAGTCGACTGTCTTCGCTTCATCATCGAAAATCAAGGACCTTCATCTCATGATTTTCTCTCCCTTGCCGCAAAGAAGAGGTTTGGGATCTCGAAGAAAAGTCTAGACTTCCTCGAGGAATACAAGACCGAATCCACGAGACGGCAATATGAATCATCCTGGAGGAAATGGGTCTCCTTTGTCAAGGCAAAAAATCCTAAAGAAATCACCATTGATTTCTGTATGTCCTTCTTCATTCACCTTCATGGACAAGGATTAGCAGCCAATACGATTTCAACCTGCAAATCGGCCTTGGCTAGACCAATTCTATATGCTTTCCAAATTGATCTGTCCAACGACATCTTTAACAAATTACCAAAAGCATGTGCTCGCCTACGTCCAGCACCCCCTCCGAAACCGATCTCCTGGTCACTAGACAAGGTACTCCATTTCGCCTCCAACTTGGACAACGATTCATGCCCCCTCAAGGATCTGACTCAGAAAGTTATATTTTTATTTGCTCTCGCTTCGGGAGCTCGAGTCAGCGAAATAGTGGCATTATCAAGAGAAGAGGGACACATCCTGTTTACCGATTCAGGAGAAGTGACCCTCTCCCCTGATCCGACGTTTCTCGCTAAAAACGAATTACCCACCAAAAGATGGGGCCCTTGGAGAATATGCCCCCTGAAGGAGGATGTCTCTCTATGTCCAGTAGAGAGTCTCAAGGTCTATCTTTGCAGAACTTCGAACTTTGGTGGAGGCCAACTCTTCAAAGGAGAAACATCGGGCAGCGACCTGTCACTGAAACAATTAAGAGCGAAAATCACCTACTTCATTCACAGAGCGGATCCGAACAGTACACCCGCTGGTCATGATCCTAGAAAAGTGGCATCTTCTCTGAACTTCTTTCAGAGCATGGACTTTGAAAGCCTTAAAAACTTTACGGGCTGGAAGTCCTCGCGAGTTTTCTTTAAACATTATGCGAAACAAGTGCACGAAGTCAAACATTTTGTGGTAGCCGCAGGTAGTGTTATGAAACCTGCACCTAACTCTGCGTAGAACAGTGAGTTACTTGGGACTCTAACTCTTCGGGTGCCTATGTTGACCCTCGAGCGATTCATAGTGATGTCTAAAAACACTTAGTGCTTTTATAACTGTTCTTATCCCAGGTGAAATGTCATAGTGTCACAAGTGCCGCATGCCTTGAGCATGATGTGTTGTTTAAAGACTTGCGTTCCTCGAGAACGAGTACCTACTAATCCTGAAATTCCTTTTCAGATTCAAGAGAAAGCCTTTATTTCTATGTACATTATTATTACTGTAAATGAACTTTACTTTTGCTGTAAATTATTTAATTTCTGCATTGTGAAATAAAATTTCTATTTTATTACTTATGCGTCTCTTTCAGCTCCTACCTACTATGAAATACATACTGTCATAGTTTTATTTATTCCTCCTTTCTTATGGTCATGAAGAATTTAAGATGTCTAATCCTAAATTATATTCACCCTGCCTCAGTAAGGTTCCTACACGAATACTTACTTCTGATAACCAAGAGATGAACTCTATACACAGTGCCCAACCACCACTGGTCTAATTCAGAATGTTCCTATACAAATATCAAACATTCTGCTTCATCTCTAAGTTCTTCAAGTTCTTCTGTCAGGATGAATAGCCCTTCAATACCACTTTGACGTCGGCATAGCCCATGGGAACTTCCTACCAAAGGGGGGCAGGATACTTCGTTCCTATGGTTCTTTACCTAAGATTACTTTGCTGTTTTGTCAATGCCTAGGCACTTAACACTGGGGGAAAATCTACCACGATACATTGATTCTCTGGTACTCTTCCATCAGGACGCCATGGCTTGAGCCCAAAAAACGGATTTTGAGCGAAGCGAAAAATCTATTTTTGGGTGAGATAGCCATGGCGTCCTGATGGACCCTCCCTACTACTTCGTCCAGTTTTGTTCCCACCCTACACAATTGTATCATGGTGATGGGCAGCAACTGGCTTCAGGATGAAGACGGGCGTGACGTCATCAGAGCAATGGCGTCCGTTTGTTTACGTCTCGAGTATCAGTAGTAGCCACGAGTGAGATTAGCTGTGGAACGGCTCCCAGCTATTCTCAGTCCTTACACACCGAAGCATTAACTCTGTTCGGGGTGAAGATAGCTATGTGGCACGTTCAGACATGCGTGTCCCCTGTTGTATTACGATGTCTTAAAGGGAAACCTTTGAGATACTCGCTCCAGAAGTTAGAATTCTGTGATAACCTGTGGTTAAATTCTCTGGGAATATCTTAGTAGTCTTATACCCAAGGAAGCTACCAAACAGGAACCTTCCATCAGGACGCCATGGCTATCTCACCCAAAAATAGATTTTTCGCTTCGCTCAAAATCCGTTTTAAAGGTTTTTAAGGTCTAAACCCCACCCCCCAACCCTGCCTCTCAAGTTGAGGTTGCAGACACTAACGGCATTGGTGAGTCTGAGCGGGACTCAAACCCCCGACTGACAAACACCGGGCAGAGACTCCACATTCAAGCCACACCTTGTAGTGAAATCAACAACAGCAGTCATTGTTTCACTGTCACATCTGACAGTGTGTGCCCTTGGTCACCACCCAGTCAATAGCTGAGTTGATATACCTTCAATCGACAGCCCGCCGATTACCAGCGGTCTGCCGACAGCCCGAGGAGTCTCCTCTGGTTCAGAGATCTGCTGACTATGCATATAGTTTTCACCACTACCCAGTCACATTGAATACTGGCTAGGATGGTATGACGTCTGTCAGCGACCCGCTGACAGCCAACAAGTCACTGATATGTCGAAGACCTGCTAGCCATATCGGTACTGAAGTACTGTGCCAGTTAACTTACCCCCAAGCACTAGCCTTGACGGTAACATGCCAGTTGTATAGGGGTATACAATACCCTGTACACCTGCAGTTTAGGACCATATCGCAGACAGAAATCCTTGGTACATAACCATACAATAGAATGGTTTTCCAGTACGTTGTGCTTCTAAGCACAACCCCTTGCTGAGACCTACCTGATTTGGGGGATCCACTTCCCCCTCCCCCCCTTTTTCCTTACGCTGATGCTTCATCAGCCTCTTGATTCTAATTATTAATTCCCCGGAAGTAGGACGCTACTCTAGCCTTATGGACTAGAATCTTCCATCGGCCTCTTCTTGAAAGGGGATGCCCTAGAATCAATAATTAGGAAGACCGCAGCAGTTGACTGGAAGGATTTACACGTCTGTGTCTCTCCTCTTTTCCAGCGTACTTATCCTAAGCTTTATACAATAGGAAGGAATCTTCTATTACAGTGAAACACTGAAAAGCTGATATAGGCAAACAGTCAGGTATGGTCCGAAAGGAGAACGGAAGGGTTTCTTAGTTCTCCCTAGGATGTTAAACAGCATCCCGCAGTTACAATGACCGTTGTTCCACAGACAGTCAGATTTATACACCTTCGGATCAAGCGAAGCAAACAGACGCTTCTGGTAGGAGGGAAGTTCCTCCTGGATCGCCAGACCTTCGATTACTGGAGTTCAAGGCCTGACCAAGATGAGACTAGAATGGAAATGGACATACCTCCACCATCCTTTCCTCAACTCTTCTTATAATCAAATTCCCCCTAGAAGAGTATACCTTAAAGCTCTAGAGCATACTAGCGGTGAGGAAAGTAGAGTCCATCGATTTCCAATGAAGGCAGTTTAGTGTTCACATTAAAGACTCAAGAAATCTCTGAGTCATTCTGGACTTGGCGCCACGCAACAAGTTCCAATAGAACAGCAAGTTCAGAATGATAATCCTTCTGAACATAAGGACCCTATTCAGTAAGGGGTGTTGACAATCTAGCCAGCCCTGGAAGATGTCTATCAGCAACTTCCAGTCAGTCACCCCCTCCCCTCCTACCTAGGATCCAAGTTACAGAAGATAACATATATCCTGGACGAGATTCTCGTCAGACTAGTTTCAGTCCTAGGATCCTTACGGAATTAGCAGACAGTCAAGCGAAACCAAGCCTAGAAAGAGTTCAGGCAACGATGGCCCTGGACGACAGGCTGGGGTGGGCGGCACCCAAAATTACTGTCTATGAGCATCCATGGAGATGATCCGGCCCTGGAACATTGAGGATGCAAATAATAGAATCTCGATTCTCTCCAGCTCAGGGGCTTCAATGTTTTAAAAAATCATTGAAACCTGTAGTCACCCTAACGCCCCCTTTTTCCCCTGGGGATGTAAAAGGAGATCGCAAGGTCTGTCAAGAGACTATGGTAATCAGTCAGGATTCCATAACGCTAAGAGGGAGGAGTTTCGAACTCTCTCCAGTTCACGATGATGACAGACCCAGTGCTACGTGCACAACTATAAGATGCGCTAAGAGACTGGAGAAGATACGCATCAAACGCTCGAAGAGATCTAATAGGACCAATGATGGTCATTCCCTCTCCGCTTACCCTACAATGACCAAAGGCCACGGACCCGTAGGCCATTTTAGCCCTGTAATGGGTGGATAAACTCTCTCCACACAGATCGGACCTCCTCAGGTTGATCTGGGGCATCGAAGCGATAATGAGGCGTCGAAACTGTCGAGGATAAGGGACGTCTCATTTCATTAGGGAATGCTAGCCATCCCTTCCTTAAGGGAATGGCGCCTATCAGCAGCTCGTTTATATATGATCCGCAAGGTGACAGCGGATGCTCTTCTCGGGTTCCATCCAATAGAGTTGGAATGGTACACGGACACAGACCCATTCCCTCCCAGAAAGGGATAAGTCCCCGAGCTGCAGATCGTTCTCTTCATCATGAGCGTTATCAAGATACTATCTCGTTATTTAGTCCCATACGAGGACCCTCTAATGGAGGTAACAGACATCATGTCTACATTAGAAGTGATGGACTTAGAATTCCTATTCAGCCCATCAAAATTTCCTCCAGAAGGCCCTCTAAATGCTGAGACCCTTCCAAGGAAGAGGGACTCTATTGGCTCCCAGAAAGCCCAAGAACATCCCGTTCCCTGCAATGAAGGAACTGAGGCTGAGGCTAGTCCTAGTTATGCACCTAGGATTATCCAGGAGGTTCAGAAGTTTTCTGCCTTCGATTTATCACAGTACACCTGATCCCTTCATTTTACGAATTCCTTGCCCTTAACGGTTAGGAAAAAGACTGGGATCTTAAAGGCAAAATAGAATTCCTAGAAGAATACAAGTCTAGTCAACGAGAAGACAATACGAGTCTTCTTGGGAAATTAAATTGTTTTGTAAAGCAAAAGGGCCAGAAAACAATCTCATGATCTTCTGCCTGTCCTTCTCTGTCCACCCCTATATTCAGGGTTTGGTGGCCGACAGCACGTTGGCCTTTGAGGAAGGAGGCAGTGTATCCTTGAATACTATGAGAACGCTAGTTCTTCGGACTTGTCTCCATATAAACCCTTGAGTAAGCACCAAGGGTATGGCCGACTTTGTGAGAGAGGTCACTTAATGGGATCTTTGGATCCATGGACCATTATCTCTGTGCAAGTCAGCCCCGACTAGACCTCTTCTATATGCCCTTTAAATGGATCTAACAATTGGAATCTTTAATGAATTTCCGATAACATGTGCAGGCTTAGGCCCGCAACGCCACTAAAGCCCATCTAATGGTCTTTGGACAAGGTCCTACATTATGCCTCACCTATGAACAATGAGGATTGTTCCCTCAATCATCTAACCTTAAAGGTTATTTTTTCGGTTCGCTATAGCCTCTGGGACTAGAGTTAGTGAAATAGTGGCCCTATCCGGAGTTGAGGGCCACATTAAGTGGGAGATCTGCATCTCTTCCTGATCTCACCTTTCTCATTAAAGACGTCCTACCTACTAAGAGGTGGGGCTCCTGGAGAATCTGCCCTCTGAAGGAAGATGTCTCTCTAGGTCTGCTAGAGCATCTAAGGTCTATCTTCATAGAACTTCAGACTTCAGGAGGAACAGCTCTTTACAGGAGAAAACTTTGGATCAAACTATCCCTACAACTGAGGGCAAAGCTCACCTACCTTTTTCGCAGAGCGGATCCTGACAGTACTCCTGCAGATAAAAGATCCGAGGAAAATTGCTTCATCACTGTACCTTTCAGTGTGTGGACTTCAGCCTCTTTGTTCACCTACTGATCGGAGGTTGTCCAATGCGTCTTACAGACACTATACTAAGGAAATCTATAGATTGAAGCATTATGTGGTGGCGGCAAGTGCTATTTGGACCCTGTCGTCTAGCTCTGCGATGAACAGTAAATTGATTGGGACTATCAATTAAAAGGAGAAGGGGTCAGCAATTTTCGTGTGACCTCCCTTTGAATAAGTGTTGCCAAGGTAACACTAAATCTGTTCAGAATCTCAGGTGTAAAATTATATGGATACCACTAGTGCCGTGTGTACATAGTACACAGTGTTGTTAGACTATTTCATGTACAGAAATTATAAAGAAAAGTCTTGTTAAAAGAGCTTTTCTTCAGTTTGAGAGTGGCACTCATCATTTCCCCCTTTCAAAAAGGGGAACATTAAATTCTGTGTATGTCTCTTGTATAATTTCCTTATCATGCTACATTCATTTAGTATGTAGTCATTTATTAGGAATAAATGTCTCTTAAAATGCAGTTGCGTCCTAATTCGCCCAACAATTGCATGTTTTAAAATACCGGAGTTCCTTAACTTACTTATGTAAGTATTTCTCATATCATTGTATGCTCACAATCAATGGATGGGGACACTGATATTGGTTCCGCAATATATACAATCCTTGAGACCGTTTGTATTCTCAGTGTATACTTATGTTTGTTCATACAATATATGCTACCTTGAGGCTCTTTTCCTACGTCTAAAAATGACTCTTCCCTGCAGGGGGCAGGAAGCACTAACATTGTTATGCTTAGTGATGAGGACGGATAACGGTAACGTCATTTGTATCAATTGGCCCTTTTGGCCGTGGAAATATTGCCCCAAGGTTAAGGCACTAACACAAAACCACAGATACATTAATTCTCTGGTATGCTTCCATTAGGACGTCATGGCTTGAGCCCAAAAAACGGATTTTGAGCGAAGCGAAAAATCTATTTTTGGGTGAGATGGCCATGACGTCCTAATGGACCCACCCTTCTTTTCTATGAAAAGATCTTCACGGTTTCCCCCCTTGATCTACTGTATCTGTAGCACCTTGCTCAACGCTACAAGGAATGACCGCCAGAGGGAGTTGGCGCGGTTTTGATACGATTGTAGTAGGGGAACCAGGGTAATCTTTGTTGCGGTTACCCTTCTATTCTGCCACGTTTTCCCCCTAGAGCCTAGAGGCGTAAAGGCTATTTGGGGTGCAGATTGCCATGTGGCGTGTCAAGAATACGTCCCCTGATGATATACGATACCCTTGAGAGTAATCTTAAAGGTACTCGCGCCAGAAGTTAGAATTCTGTGAAACCTTTGGTTTGATTCTCTGGGAATATCACTGTAGTCATATATACCCTTCGGAAGCTACTAAAGGAACCTTCCATTAGGACGTCATGGCCATCTCACCCAAAAATAGATTTTTCGCTTCGCTCAAAATACGTTTTTTGGGCTCAAGCCATGGCGTCCTGATGGAAGGTTCCTTTTTGGTAGCTTCCTTGGGTAAATAACTACTAGATATTCCCAGAGAATTTAACCACAGGTTATCACAGAATTCTAACTTCTGGAGCGAGTATCCTAAAGGTTTCCCTTTAAGACATCGTATATCAAAAGGGGACGCATGTATTAATGCGCCACATAGCTATCTGCACCCCACATAGAGTTAACACTTCGATGTGTAGGGGCGGAGAATAGCTGGGGAGCCGTTCCACAGCTAATCTCGTCCGTGGCTACTTTTGGTACTCGAGACATAAACAAATGGGCGCCATTGCTAAATGACGTCACGTCCGTCCTCATCCTTTGCATAGTAGCTTGCCTTACTAAGACGGATTTTCCCTGTGCTTACTTTATCAACTTGCATCTTAGCCATGTCTCTACCCTCGGCCTCGCCTTCTTCTGGAAAGTTGAGTACAAGGTTCCAGTATTGTTTAAATAAGCTCTGACCGTAAAGTAACTTTTACTTTTCGAGATGTTTTATGTTTTTTGGCAGAGCTGTGCTGCTACCGGACCCGCCATTTTATGGCGTCGCTGTTGTCTTGCATGCCTTATTTAGCTAGCCTCAACAGCTTCTCCGGCCTTATTAACTAATCGAAACTATTAGTTATTTAGTCTTCATAGCTGGGAACTTTATATATCGTGTTTTGACGCTCCTTTATCGGTCATCGCCTGACCCCATACCAGATCGCTAGCCTAGCCCCTAGGCCAGAGTGCCTTTCATCAGTGTTCATGCATGATATATTACAGTGATCCTAGGTTTAGTTATGAAGATAGTGGCATTATTTTATGATACTGTTTACTGTGATGCAAGTGTTTTCGCCTTCAGGGACCATATAGGGGATAGGTTTGATAGTGTGCCTTTCTAACCTAACCTAAATGTAGGACCCCTATATGCTTCCTTCACCCCCTGCCTTAGGGCATTCCCTCTGTGTAGCCTTGCTCCCCCTACCACGTAAGGGGATCAAGCTCATATCAGAGTATCTATTGCTTCTCTGTCCTCCCTAAGGGAATGATCCCCCCTTAGGGTTGCGTCCGAGAATGAGGAACGGCCTGCCCTTCCTCTATTGCTGAGGCTAGGTTTCCAACCTTCCCTGCAATAGCGATACGTCTTCCAACCTTCCTGGTTCAGGGCGTAATATCCCTGCTCTAGGTTAGGCTTGGGGGGAGATAGCTCTGTGCCTTGCTTGAAACGGTACCCATGCACCGTTCTCAGCCAGGCTGCCTACCTTAGGCTAGGGAGCGTCCTCCCTTCCTTGGTGGCCGTTTTGGTACAGAACCTCCCCTATGGAAGACCCTTCCTCTTCTCCCCTCCCCACCTATCTCTTGTATGGCCTAGCCTATACTTAGGTTGGCCTATACCCATCTGTCCCCTGTCATACAACTCCTCCTTAGGGTGGAGTGATAGAGCTACCTTGAGTCCCAGTGTGCGGGCCGCTCTGGTACATATACCCTTCATAGTGTCCTATGGGGTTAGCCACTGGATGCGTTTTGTCCGCAGGGGTTCTCCCCCCTCTTGGGTGTTCCCTAGCCCTCCCTTGGGCTACACTGGCTCCCGTCCGCCTGCGGCTCCCTGCCACTGGGTGATAGGGATAGCCCCTATCATGGGTACACCCATTCAGGTGGGATGTCTTGGGGTTCGTGTCCGTACTCCTACATCCCTCCTTCTGTCTCTTTCACTGTCCTGGTGCCGGTCCCTTGCCGCCTCTACTGTCGGCGATACCGACCTCCCTCCTTGGTGACTCCTTCCTTGCCCCCCGTGGTCGACAGCCCTCCGTGTGCCGGAGGGCTGCCGCCTCCCGTCGGCGTGCAGCCGATGGCCTACCCTTATACCTCCTTCCTTCGGTCGTCCGTCCATTGGACCGACCCCCGGCGTGCCGGCATCCATTGCCGGCAGTCCAGTTCTGCTGTAGCTCACCCTTGTCCCTGTCACCAAGCCGGCAACCTTCAGCTGCCGAAGCCGCCGCCTACCGCTGGCGTGCCGCCGTTGTACCGGCGGCCGCCATCCTGGCATTACTCTTGACTTCTCTGTTTGTCTTCCCTAATGCCAGAAACTCTGCTGGAGCGGCCTCCGGCGTCCCGCCGGTCTGCCGGCGTATCCGGAGGCGCCAAGAGACCTGCACCCCTTCTCCTAGCTATCAACATAATGCTGATAGCCCTACCTTGCAACCAGATGGTTTGACCACATAAATAGATAGGTATTGTTTTACCGTTCTATTAGTAGCCGTGCTGTCTTCTTGCATATCACAATTTTCCAGCATGCTGTGTGTATCTTAGCACGGGTGGTTGCCGGAAACCGTTACCCTATGGGGTTTTTCTTCATCCCCAATTCAATGGTCTGAGTGGTCTCAGTCCCAGTTTTATATCCTTGGTAATTCCTTCTAGAATTCCTTTGCCTCCCTGGCAATCTATGGAGAATTCTACCCTGTGTCCTCGGTCACAAACAAATTGCCTATGGATAAGGTTACGGTAACCAGCCAGGCGGGTTACACGGAGTATGTGTCTTTCTACTTCATTTCCCGCTCCACTCTCAAACATCACAATGTTTATATCACTTAAGATTAAGTTAAGAATTAACCTTTTAATATTTAACTTTAGAATATAAGTCATTAGTATGACTTCCCCATACTCATGTTCTCTTTCTCTTACAGGAGGAGTACGTGCAATGCGACCACGGCTTCTGTGAAGTGAAGCGCCCGCACTTCTACGGGCACATGGCGTGTAGGACCCAGGCCCGTTGAGCCAACAAGAAAGGCGATCTGAAGTTTTGGGACCCGCAGAACTGTACAGTCAGCAAGGACCGCCTGGTCGAGGCGTTCAACAATCCTCCTTCAGCGGAGGTTAGGGACGCTTCTCGAGAGAAGCTACGCAAGTGGGTGCGTGGCTTCCAAAAGAACGCCACCGGACCATACCTTGCCACCGAAGACTTGAGGGACTTGCTTTTCCCAAAGGCATCCCCAGACTCTGTGGTCCCCAAGGATCAGATCCCCACCGTCCAGATAACGGTGGAACCTGATGTAGTCATGGCCCAGTCTATGCACGAGTGCCGTCTGGATACCGACAACGCGGAACGTATGTCGGAAGTGTCGGAGAACACGGAGAGGAACCTCATGGCCGAAGAACTGGACTATGAGGAAGACCAAGTGGAATACCCTGAGTCGGAGCAGGAGGTCGCTCCACCTTCCACCCCCACACCGACTCCTACACTGACGGACGTATCACTCCCGTCTACCTCCGCTACCCCGGACCCCATCCCATCCAGCGCCCAGGAGATGTTCCGAATGCTCGAAGCTCTCATGGACAAGAAACTCCGTGAGACACACGAATACATCAGGACCATGGGAAGTTCAAAGCAGCCGAAAAGGATTTCGGTTAAGGACCTCCCGGCATGCTCGGACGCCAACCCCTGGAGGTATGCCGAGCACATGCAAATTACAACAGGCAGGATCTTCATCAGTGAGAAGATCGGCTCGATTGTCCTGGAAGAAGTGGAATTCTTCCCGAATTTTGAGGCTTCTCCAGACTGTTACGTCCGACTTCGATCCGAACCTGCCTCTAAAGAAGAGACCGAACTGAAGGAGGTGATTGTGTTCGATCTCCCGAAGGCCCAGGCTATGCTGGCCAATACAGTAAAAAGTAGGGGTTTTACCTGCTCAAAACTTCCGGCGCTTAGCAAGAAGCACCCTACCTACGTCGCACCAGACGATGCGACCCTCCCCTTCATGGAAAAGGCCTTCGCTGCGGTACACAAGGCAGTGGAAGAAGGAAAACCTTGCCCTGCACTGGAGGAGTGCAGACTCTTCTCCCTGATTACTCCCCCCGTTGTTCGACACTGGAAAGATGTCCAGCATACATTCGTGGTAGGGAAACTAGAACCTGACGTAGCTGGCCGTCAGTTTAACGAAGACCTCCCGAAACTTAATGACCATCTCCTTCGTCGGGAACCTGACACGAAGGAAAGGCTCGCCGCATCCATGTCCCTCCAGGTACAGCTCGACGTCATGACCGGTGACACTAGAGTCCCTGACTACTACATGGTGCTCGCCAAAACACATTTGGCGACCGTAGTAAAAGACCTGTACAGCTTCACGAAGGCTCGTAGAGCCTGTCGTGAATTCGTGTTCTCCAGTGCCACAGTGAGACACGAACCCCGGAGGCTGATTTCCTCCAACATCTGGGGTAAGCACCTCTTTCCCTCCTCCCTTGTGAAAGAGATCACCGACAAGGCTGCCACAGAGAGCAGGAACCTTCTCCACAAGTGGGGCATGTCGAAGAAAAGGAAATCCTCTCAGGACGACGGCCCTCAGCCTAAGAGGAAATCCTCCAAGCCGAAACCCCAGCAACGTCAACAGAGACGGCAGTTTCCGGGATCCGCTACTCCCGAAGTGGCAGCTCAGCCACAGCAGACCTTTCAGCTGGTCACCCAACCGGTCTTGTCTCAGTCGCCGGTTTTCACCCCTGCTTTCGAGCAACAGTCAACTACCTTTCGTCCCAAAGGTAGAGGCTCAAACAGAGGTGCAGGCAGAGACGCATCTCGCCGTCCCTCCAGAGGCAGAGGAGGAAGGGGAGCTAGCGGCCGAGGCAGTAAACCCTCGGGATACCAGAAGCAATGAAGTGCTTCTGGTGGGAGGAAGACTCCGCCAATTCCAGGATCGTTGGACCTTCGATCCCTGGACACACAGCATCGTCAAGAATGGTCTAGGCTGGAGCTGGAATCAACCACCCTCAACCTTCCAGCAATTCTTCCAACAATCAACCCCCCTTCTGGAAGAATATGTCCTAGATCTCTTGAACAAGAAGGTGATAAGGAGGGTAAAGTCAACCAGGTTCCAAGGAAGACTGTTTTGCGGCCCCAAGAAGGACTCCGACAAACTCAGAGTCATTCTAGACTTATCCCCCCTCAACAAGTTCATAGCGAACAACAAGTTCAAGATGCTGACTCTTCAACAGATAAGGACCCTTCTGCCTCAAGGTTCCTACACGGTCTCCATAGACCTGGCGGATGCCTACTGGCACGTTCCAATGAACCACCACGCTTCCTCCTACCTAGGATTTCGACTTCAAAGGAAAAGCTACGCCTTCAGGGCCATGCCCTTCGGCCTCAACGTGGCGTCTCGGATCTTCACAAAGCTGGCAGACGCCATCGTTCAACAGCTTCGCCTCCGAGGCGTCCAGGCGATGGCCTACCTCGACGACTGGCTGGTCTGGGCTCCATCGCCCGAGGATTGTTTAAGATCCTGCAACAAAGTTACCCAGTTCCTAGAACACCTGGGATTCAAGATAAACGCGAAGAAATCTCGCCTCTCTCCAGCTCAGAAGTTCCAATGGTTAGGAATCCAGTGGAACCTTCAGTCACACCGCCTTTCCATCCCCCAGAAGAAAAGGAAGGAAATAGCAGGGTCTGTCAATTTACTGCTGAAATCCAAACAGATCTCAAGATGTCAGCAGGAACGAGTTCTAGGCTCTCTACAGTTCGCCTCAGTGACAAACCCAGTGCTACGTGCACAGCTAAAGGATGCCGCGGGAGTCTGGAGACGTTCCGCATCCATCGCTCGAAGAGATCTCAAGAGACTGCTCCCAAACAGACTTCGGCTGCCCTGAAAAGGTCCATCCCTCTTCAACACCCACCTCCACTCAACATCCACACGGACGCTTTGCTGGAGGGTTGGGGAGGTCACTCCTACCAAAAACAGGCTCAAGGAACATGGTCTCCCCTATTCAAGACGTTTCACATCAACATCTTGGAGGCCATGGCGGTCCTTCTAACTCTGAAGAAACTCTCCCCGCCTCCCTCGATCCATATTCGTCTGACCCTGGACAACTCGGTGGTAGTTCGATGTCTCAATCGCCAATGGCTCAAGATCGCCCCAGATAAATCAGGTGCTTCTAACAATCTTCCGTCTGGCAGAGAAGAAGAAATGGCACCTGTCTGCAGTTCACCTACAAGGATTCCGCAACGTGACGGCGGACGCTCTATCTCGAACAAGCCCGATAGAGTCGGAATGGTCTCTAGACGCAAGATCCTTCTCCTTCATCTCTCACCAAGTCCCAGAACTCCAGATCGATCTCTTCACAACGAGCGACAACAATCAACTTCCTCGATATGTGGCCCCGTACGAGGACCCCAAGGCAGAAGCAGTGGATGCCATGTCCCTGGAATGGAACAGATGGTCCAGGATCTACCTGTTCCCTCCCACCAACCTTCTGCTAAAAGTCCTCTCCAAACTGAGAACCTTCAAAGGAACAGCGGCCCTAGTGGCTCCCAAGTGGCCCCGGAGCAACTGGTACCCCCTAGTCCTGGAGCTACAACCCACGCTGATCCCTCTCCCGGGCCCAGTTCTCTCCCAGCAAGTACAGAAGTCGACTGTCTTCGCTTCATCATCGAAAGTCAGGGACCTTCATCTCATGATTTTCTCTCCCTAGCCGTGAAGAAAAGGTTTGGGATCTCGAAGAAAAGTCTAGACTTCCTCGAGGAATACAAGACCGAATCCACACGACGGCAATACGAATCATCCTGGAGAAAATGGGTCTCATTCGTCAAGGCAAAAAATCCTACGGAAATCACCATCGATTTTTGCATGTCCTTCTTCATTCACCTTCATGGACAGGGCTTAGCAGCCAACACGATTTCTACTTGCAAATCGGCCTTGACTAGACCACTACTGTACGCCTTCCAGATTGATCTGTCCAGCGACATCTTCAATAAACTGCCGAAGGCATGCGCTCGTCTACGCCCAGCACCCCCACCAAAACCTATCTCCTGGTCCTTGGACAAGGTGCTCCATTTTGCCTCCAGTTTGGACAACGATTCGTGCCCTCTCAAGGATCTGACTCAAAAGGTTATATTTCTTTTTTCTCTTGCTTCAGGAGCCCGAGTCAGCGAAATAGTGGCATTATCAAGGGACGAGGGTCACATTCTGTTTACAGATTCAGGAGACCTTACCCTCTTCCCGGATTCGGCGTTTCTCGCTAAAAAACGAACTACCCACCAAAAGATGGGGCCCTTGGAGAATCTACCCCCTGAAAGAAGATGCCTCTCTATGTCCAGTAGAGAGCCTCAAGGTCTATCTTCGTAGAACTTCTGACTTTGGTGGAGGCCAACTCTTCAAAGGAGAAACATCGGGCAGCGACCTGTCACTGAAACAACTAAGAGCGAAGATCACCTACTTCATTCTCAGAGCGGATCCTGACAGTACACCCGCAGGTCATGATCCTAGAAAAGTCGCATCGTCTCTGAATTTCTTTCAGAGTATGGATTTCGAAAGCCTCAAGAGTTTCACAGGCTGGAAATCCTTGCGTGTTTTCTTAAAGCATTACGCGAAACAAGTGCATGAAGTCAAACATTTCTTGGTAGCAGCAGGTAGTGTTATGAAACCTGCACCTAACTCTGCATAGAACAGTGAGTTACTTGGGACTCTAACTCCTCGGGTGCCTATGTTGACCCTCGCGTGATACGTAGTGAATTCAAAGACAGTGTTTTTTCATAGACTGTTCTTCTCTCAGGTGAAATGTCATAGTCGTCACATGAGTGCCGTATGCCTAGTGCATGATGTGTTTTTCTTTTAAAAGACTAATGTTCCTCTGGAACCCGTGCTTTCTAATAATTTGAAATTTTCTTTCAGATTCAAGAGCGAAGTCTTTCATTACTATGTACATTATAATTTATTGTAAATACCTTTACATCCTTTATTGCATTTATTACCATATTCTGCAATTGTGAAATAAAATTTCTATTTTATTTACTTGTGCGTCTCAATCCGCTCCTACTTATACTATGAAATACATGGTTGTCATAGTTTCATTATCCTTCCCCTTTTCCTCTATAAAAAAGATGAAGATAATTGGTTCAATCCATATTATATACTCACCCATGCTATGTAATATTCCTAACTGAATACTTACTTGCTCTATACCTTCGAGACCAGACTGTTCTACTTTACAATATACAGTGCCTAACCACCACTTGTCTGTTTTTTTTTTTTTTTTGAGAATGTTCTTATACGAATAGCAACCATTCTGTCTTGTCTCCGAGTTCTTCACGTTCTCCCCGCAAGGTGGGTAGCCCTTCAAGAACCACTTTGATCCTCAGCATGGTTCGTTGGGACTTCTCTGCCAAGGGGGGCAGGAAGTTTCAACCCCATGGAACCTCTATCAAGATTACCATGCTTACTCTATTCAAAGCCCTCGGCACTTACACTACAAGGGGAAAATCTACCACGATACATTGATTCTCTGGTATTCTTCCATCAGGACGCCATGGCTTGAGCCCAAAAAATGGATTTTGAGCGAAGCGAAAAATCTATTTTTGGGTGAGATAGCCATGGCGTCCTGATGGACCCTCCCTGCTACTTCGTCCAGCCTTTCAGGTCCCACCCTGTCCTGCTGTATCATGGTGATCGGCAAGCAACTGGCTTCAGGATGAGGACGGACGTGACGTCATTTAGCAATGGCGCCCGTTTGTTTACGTTTCAAGTACCAAAAGTAGCCACAGACGAGATTAGCTGTGGAACGGCTCCCCAGCTATTCTCCGCTCCTCCACATCGAAGTGTTAACTCTGTGTGGGGTGCAGATAGCTATGTGGCGCGTTAATACATGCGTCCCCTGTTGATATACGATGTCTTAAAGGGAAACCTTTAGGATACTCGCTCCAGAAGTTAGAATTCTGTGATAACCTGTGGTTAAATTCTCTGGGAATATCTAGTAGTTATTTACCCAAGAAAGCTACCAAAAAGGAACCTTCCATCAGGACGCCATAGCTAGGTACTTTATATATCGTGTTTTGACGCTTATTATCGGTCATCGCCTGACCCCATACTAGATCGCTAGCTTAGCCCCTAGGCCAGAGCGCCTATCATCAGTGTTCATGCATGATATATTACAGTGATCCTAGGTTTAGTTATGAAGATAGTGGCATTATTTTATGATACTGTTTACTGTGATGCAAGTGTTTTTGCCTTCAGGGACCATATAGGGGATAGGTTTGATAGTGTGCCTTTCTAACCTAACCTAAATGTAGGACCCCTATATGCTCCCTTCACCCCCTGCCTTAGGGCATTCCCTCTGTGTAGCCTTGCTCCCCCTACCACGTAAGGGGATCAAGTTCATACCAGAGTACCTATCGCTTCTCTGTCCTCCCTAAGGGAATGATCCCCCCTTAGGGTTGCGTCCGAGAATGAGGAACGGCCTGCCCTTCCTCAATTGCTGACGTTAGGTTACCTGACCTTCCTTGCAATTGCGATACGTCCTCCAACCTTCCTAGCTTAGGGTGTAACATCCCTGCTCTAGGTTAGGCCTTGGGGGGAGCTAGTTCTGTGCCTTGCTTGAAACGGTACCCATGCACCGTTCTCAGCCAGGCTGCCTACCTTAGGCTAGGGAGCGTCCTCCCTTCCTTGGTGGCCGCTTTGGTACAGAGCCTCCCCTATGGAAGACCCTGCTTCTTCTCCCCTCCCCTCCTATCCCTTGTATGGCCTAGCCTATACTTAGGTTAGCCTATACCCATCTGTCCCCTGTCCTACAACTCCTCCTTAGGGTGGAGTGATAGAGCTACCTTGAGTCCCAGTGTGCGGGCCGCTCTGGTACATATACCCTTCATAGTGTCCTATGGGGTTAGCCACTGGATGCGTTTTGTCCGCAGGGGTTCTCCCCCCTCTTGGGTGTTCCCTAGCCTTCCCTTGGGCTACTCTGGCTCCCGGCCGCCTGCGGCCCACTGCCATTGGGTGATAGGGCTAGCCCCTATCATGGGTACACTCATTCAGGTGGGATGCCTTGTGGTTCGTGTCCTTACCCCTACATCCCTCCTTCTGTCTCTTTTTACTGTCCTGGTGCTGGTCCCTTGCCGCCTCCACTGTCGATGATACCGCCCTCCCCCTTGGTGACACATCCTTGTTCCCCCCCCCCCCCTGGCCGACAGTCCTCCGTGTGCCGGAGGGCTGCCGCCTCCCGTCGGTTTACAGCCGATGGCCTACCCTCATACCTCCTAGCTTCGGTCGTCCGTCCATCGGGCCGGCCCCCGGCGTGCCGGCATACATTGCCGGCGGTCCGATTCTGCTATAGCTTATCCTTTGTCCCTGTCACCAAGCCTGCAGCCTACGACTGCCGGAGTCGCCGCCTCCCTCCGGAGTGCCGCCGCTGTGCCGGCGGCCGCCATCCTGGCATTACTCCTGACTTCTCTATATGTCTTCCCTAATGCTAGAAACTCTGCTGGAGCGGCCTCCGGCGTCCCGCCAGTCTGCCGGGGCATTCCGGAGGCGCCAAGAGACTTGCACCCCTTCTCCTAGCTATCAACACCATGCTGATAGTCCTACTTTGCAACCAGATGCTTTGACTACATAAATAGATAGGTATTGTCTTACCGTTCTATCAGTAGCCGTGCTGTCTTCTTGCATATCACAATTTTCCAGCATGCTGTGTGTATCTTAGCACGGGTGGTTGCCGGAAACCGTTACCCTATGGGGTCTTCTACACACCCATTTAATGGTCTGAGTGGTCTCAGTCGCAGTTTTATATCTTGGGCAATTCTTACTAGAATTCCCTATGCCTCCCTGGCAATCTATGAAGAATTCTGCCTTGTGTCCTCGGCCACAAACAAATTGCCTATGGATAAGGTTACGGTAACCAGCCAGGCGGGTTACACGGAGTATGTGTCTATCTACTTCATTTCCCGCTCCACTCTATAACATCACAATGTTAATAATCACTTAAGATTAAGTTAAGAATTAACCTTTTAATATTTAACTTTAGAATATAAGTCATTAGTATGACTTCCTCATACTCATGTTCTCTTTCTCTTACAGGAGGAGTACGTGAAATGCGACCACGGCTTCTGTGGAGTGAAGCGCCCGCACTTCTACGGCCACACGGCATGTAGGACCCAGGCCCGTTGAGCCAACAAGAAAGGCGATCTGAAGTTTTGGGACCCGCAGAACTGTACAGTCTGCAAGGACTGCCTGGTCGAGGCGTTCAACAATCCTCCTTCAGCGGAGGTTAGGGACGCTTCTCGAGAGAAGATACGCAAGTGGGTGCGTGGCTTCCAAAAGAACGCCACCGGACCATACCTTGCCACCGAAGACTTGAGGGCCTTGCTTTTCCCGAAGGCATCCCCAGACTCTGTGGTCCCCAAAGATCAGATCCCCACCGTCCAGATAACGGTGGAACCTGACGTAGTCATGGCTCAGTCCATGCACGAGTGCCGTTTGGATGCCGACAACGCGAAACGTATGTCGGAAGTGTCGGAGAACACGGAGAAGAACCTCATGGGCGAAGAACTGGACTATGAGGAAGACCAAGTGGAATACCCTGAGTCGGAGCAGGAGGTCGCTCCACCTTCCACCCCCACACCGACTCCTACACTGACGGATGTTTCTCTCCCGTCTACATCCGCTACCCCGGATCCCACCCCATTCAACACCCAGGAGATGTTTCGAATGCTCGAGGCTCTCATGGATAAGAAGCTCCGTGAGACACACGAGTTCTTCAAGTCCAACATGGGAAGTTCGAAGCAGCCGAAAAGGATTTCGGTTAAGGACCTCCCTGCATGCTCAGATACCAACCCCTGGGGGTATGCCGAGCACATGCCAATTACAACAGGCAAGATCTTCATCAGCAAAAAGATCGGCTCGATTGTACTGGAAGAAGTGGAATTCTTCCCGAACTTTGAGGCTTATCCGGACTGTTACGTCCGTCTTCGATCTGAACCTGCCTCTAAAGAAGAGACCAAACCGAAGGAGGTGATTGTGTTCGATCTCGCGAAGGCCCAGGCTATGCTGGCCAATTCAGTAAAAAGTAGGGGCTTTACCTGCTCGAAACTTCCGGCGCTTAGCAAGAAGCACCCTAACTACGTCGCACCAGACGATGCGACCCTCCCCTTCATGGAAAAGGCCTTCACTGCGGTACATAAAGCAGTGGAAGAAGGAAAACCTTGCCCTGCACTGGAGGAGTGCAGACCCTTCTCCCTGACTAATCCCCCCGATGTTAGACACTGGAAAGATGTCCAGCATACATTCGTGGTAGGAAAACTAGAACCTGACGTCGCTGGCCGTCAGTTTAACGAAGACCTCCCGAAACTTAATGACCATCTCCTTCGTCGGGAACACGACACGAAGGAAAGACTCGCCGCATCCATGTCCCTCCAGGTACTCTCGACGTCATGGCCAGTGACACTAGGGTCCCTGACTACTACATGGTGCTCGCCAAAACACATTTGGCGACCGTAGTAAAAGATCTGTACAGCTTCACGAAGGCTCGTAGAGCCTGTCGTGAATTCGTGTTCTCCAGTGCCACAGTGAGACACGAACCCCGGAGGCTGATTTCCTCCAACATCTGGGGTAAGCACCTCTTTCCCTCCTCCCTTGTGAAAGAGATTACCGACAAGGCCGCCACGGAGAATAGAAACCTTCTCCACAAATGGGGCATGTCGAAGAAAAGGAAATCCTCTCAGGACGACGGCCCTCAACCTAAGAGGAAACCCACAAAGCCGAAACCCCAGCAACGTCAACAGAGACGGCAGTTTCCGGGATCCGCTACTCCCGAAGTGGCAGCTCAGCCACAGCAGACCTTTCAGCTGGTCACCCAATCGGTCTTGTCACAGTCGCCGGTTTTCACCCCTGCTTTCGAGCAACAGTCAACTACCTTTCGTCCCAAAGGTAGAGGCTCAAACAGAGGTGCAGGCAGAGACGCATCTCGCCATCCCTCCAGAGGCAGAGGAGGAAGGGGAGCTAGCGGCCGAGGCAGTAAACCCTCGGGAAACCAAAAGCAATGAAGTGCTTCCGGTGGGAGGAAGACTCCGGCAATTCCAGGATCGTTGGACCTTCGATCCCTGGGCACACAGCATCGTCAAGAAGGGTCTAGGCTGGAGCTGGACTCAACCACCCCCAACCTTCCAGCAGTTCTTCCAACAATCAACCCCCCTTCTGGAAGAATATGTCCTAGATCTTTTGAACAAGAAGGTGATAAGGAGGGTAAAGTCAACCAGGTTCCAAGGGAGACTGTTTTGCGTCCCCAAGAAGGACTCCAACAAACTCAGAGTCATTCTAGACTTATCCCCCCTCAACAAGTTCATAGCGAACAACAAGTTCAAGATGCTGACTCTTCAACAGATAAGGACCCTTCTGCCTCAAGGTTCCTACACGGTCTCCATAGACCTGGCGGATGCCTACTGGCACGTTCCAATGAACCACCACGCTTCCTCCTACCTAGGATTTCTACTCCAAAGGAAAAGCTACGCTTTCATGGCCATGCCCTTCGGCCTCAATGTGGCCCCACGGATCTTCAAAAAGCTGGCAGACGCCATCGTTCATCAGCTTCGCCTCCGCGGCGTCCAGGTGATGGCCTACATCGACGACTGGCTGGTCTGGGCTCCATCGCCCGAAGATTGTCTAAGATCCTGCAACAAAGTTACCCAGTTCCTAGAACACCTGGGATTCAAGATAAACGCGAAGAAATCTCGCCTCTCTCCAGCTCAGAAGTTCCAATGGTTAGGAATCCAGTGGAACCTTCAGTCACACCGCCTTTCCATCCCCCAGAAGAAAAGGAAGGAAATAGCAGGGTCTGTCAATTTACTGCTGAAATCCAAACAGATCTCAAGATGTCAGCAGGAACGAGTTCTAGGCTCTCTACAGTTCGCCTCAGTGACAAACCCAGTGCTACGTGCACAGCTAAAGGATGCCGCGGGAGTCTGGAGACGTTCCGCATCCATCGCTCGAAGAGATCTCAAGAGACTGCTCCCAAACAGACTTCGGCTGCCCTGAAAAGGTCCATCCCTCTTCAACACCCACCTCCACTCAACATCCACACGGACGCTTTGCTGGAGGGTTGGGGAGGTCACTCCTACCAAAAACAGGCTCAAGGAACATGGTCTCCCCTATTCAAGACGTTTCACATCAACATCTTGGAGGCCATGGCGGTCCTTCTAACTCTGAAGAAACTCTCCCCGCCTCCCTCGATCCATATTCGTCTGACCCTGGACAACTCGGTGGTAGTTCGATGTCTCAATCGCCAATGGCTCAAGATCGCCCCAGATAAATCAGGTGCTTCTAACAATCTTCCGTCTGGCAGAGAAGAAGAAATGGCACCTGTCTGCAGTTCACCTACAAGGATTCCGCAACGTGACGGCGGACGCTCTATCTCGAACAAGCCCGATAGAGTCGGAATGGTCTCTAGACGCAAGATCCTTCTCCTTCATCTCTCACCAAGTCCCAGAACTCCAGATCGATCTCTTCACAACGAGCGACAACAATCAACTTCCTCGATATGTGGCCCCGTACGAGGACCCCAAGGCAGAAGCAGTGGATGCCATGTCCCTGGAATGGAACAGATGGTCCAGGATCTACCTGTTCCCTCCCACCAACCTTCTGCTAAAAGTCCTCTCCAAACTGAGAACCTTCAAAGGAACAGCGGCCCTAGTGGCTCCCAAGTGGCCCCGGAGCAACTGGTACCCCCTAGTCCTGGAGCTACAACCCACGCTGATCCCTCTCCCGGGCCCAGTTCTCTCCCAGCAAGTACAGAAGTCGACTGTCTTCGCTTCATCATCGAAAGTCAGGGACCTTCATCTCATGATTTTCTCTCCCTAGCCGTGAAGAAAAGGTTTGGGATCTCGAAGAAAAGTCTAGACTTCCTCGAGGAATACAAGACCGAATCCACACGACGGCAATACGAATCATCCTGGAGAAAATGGGTCTCATTCGTCAAGGCAAAAAATCCTACGGAAATCACCATCGATTTTTGCATGTCCTTCTTCATTCACCTTCATGGACAGGGCTTAGCAGCCAACACGATTTCTACTTGCAAATCGGCCTTGACTAGACCACTACTGTACGCCTTCCAGATTGATCTGTCCAGCGACATCTTCAATAAACTGCCGAAGGCATGCGCTCGTCTACGCCCAGCACCCCCACCAAAACCTATCTCCTGGTCCTTGGACAAGGTGCTCCATTTTGCCTCCAGTTTGGACAACGATTCGTGCCCTCTCAAGGATCTGACTCAAAAGGTTATATTTCTTTTTTCTCTTGCTTCAGGAGCCCGAGTCAGCGAAATAGTGGCATTATCAAGGGACGAGGGTCACATTCTGTTTACAGATTCAGGAGACCTTACCCTCTTCCCGGATTCGGCGTTTCTCGCTAAAAAACGAACTACCCACCAAAAGATGGGGCCCTTGGAGAATCTACCCCCTGAAAGAAGATGCCTCTCTATGTCCAGTAGAGAGCCTCAAGGTCTATCTTCGTAGAACTTCTGACTTTGGTGGAGGCCAACTCTTCAAAGGAGAAACATCGGGCAGCGACCTGTCACTGAAACAACTAAGAGCGAAGATCACCTACTTCATTCTCAGAGCGGATCCTGACAGTACACCCGCAGGTCATGATCCTAGAAAAGTCGCATCGTCTCTGAATTTCTTTCAGAGTATGGATTTCGAAAGCCTCAAGAGTTTCACAGGCTGGAAATCCTTGCGTGTTTTCTTAAAGCATTACGCGAAACAAGTGCATGAAGTCAAACATTTCTTGGTAGCAGCAGGTAGTGTTATGAAACCTGCACCTAACTCTGCATAGAACAGTGAGTTACTTGGGACTCTAACTCCTCGGGTGCCTATGTTGACCCTCGCGTGATACGTAGTGAATTCAAAGACAGTGTTTTTTCATAGACTGTTCTTCTCTCAGGTGAAATGTCATAGTCGTCACATGAGTGCCGTATGCCTAGTGCATGATGTGTTTTTCTTTTAAAAGACTAATGTTCCTCTGGAACCCGTGCTTTCTAATAATTTGAAATTTTCTTTCAGATTCAAGAGCGAAGTCTTTCATTACTATGTACATTATAATTTATTGTAAATACCTTTACATCCTTTATTGCATTTATTACCATATTCTGCAATTGTGAAATAAAATTTCTATTTTATTTACTTGTGCGTCTCAATCCGCTCCTACTTATACTATGAAATACATGGTTGTCATAGTTTCATTATCCTTCCCCTTTTCCTCTATAAAAAAGATGAAGATAATTGGTTCAATCCATATTATATACTCACCCATGCTATGTAATATTCCTAACTGAATACTTACTTGCTCTATACCTTCGAGACCAGACTGTTCTACTTTACAATATACAGTGCCTAACCACCACTTGTCTGTTTTTTTTTTTTTTTTTGAGAATGTTCTTATACGAATAGCAACCATTCTGTCTTGTCTCCGAGTTCTTCACGTTCTCCCCGCAAGGTGGGTAGCCCTTCAAGAACCACTTTGATCCTCAGCATGGTTCGTTGGGACTTCTCTGCCAAGGGGGGCAGGAAGTTTCAACCCCATGGAACCTCTATCAAGATTACCATGCTTACTCTATTCAAAGCCCTCGGCACTTACACTACAAGGGGAAAATCTACCACGATACATTGATTCTCTGGTATTCTTCCATCAGGACGCCATGGCTTGAGCCCAAAAAATGGATTTTGAGCGAAGCGAAAAATCTATTTTTGGGTGAGATAGCCATGGCGTCCTGATGGACCCTCCCTGCTACTTCGTCCAGCCTTTCAGGTCCCACCCTGTCCTGCTGTATCATGGTGATCGGCAAGCAACTGGCTTCAGGATGAGGACGGACGTGACGTCATTTAGCAATGGCGCCCGTTTGTTTACGTTTCAAGTACCAAAAGTAGCCACAGACGAGATTAGCTGTGGAACGGCTCCCCAGCTATTCTCCGCTCCTCCACATCGAAGTGTTAACTCTGTGTGGGGTGCAGATAGCTATGTGGCGCGTTAATACATGCGTCCCCTGTTGATATACGATGTCTTAAAGGGAAACCTTTAGGATACTCGCTCCAGAAGTTAGAATTCTGTGATAACCTGTGGTTAAATTCTCTGGGAATATCTAGTAGTTATTTACCCAAGAAAGCTACCAAAAAGGAACCTTCCATCAGGACGCCATAGCTAGGTACTTTATATATCGTGTTTTGACGCTTATTATCGGTCATCGCCTGACCCCATACTAGATCGCTAGCTTAGCCCCTAGGCCAGAGCGCCTATCATCAGTGTTCATGCATGATATATTACAGTGATCCTAGGTTTAGTTATGAAGATAGTGGCATTATTTTATGATACTGTTTACTGTGATGCAAGTGTTTTTGCCTTCAGGGACCATATAGGGGATAGGTTTGATAGTGTGCCTTTCTAACCTAACCTAAATGTAGGACCCCTATATGCTCCCTTCACCCCCTGCCTTAGGGCATTCCCTCTGTGTAGCCTTGCTCCCCCTACCACGTAAGGGGATCAAGTTCATACCAGAGTACCTATCGCTTCTCTGTCCTCCCTAAGGGAATGATCCCCCCTTAGGGTTGCGTCCGAGAATGAGGAACGGCCTGCCCTTCCTCAATTGCTGACGTTAGGTTACCTGACCTTCCTTGCAATTGCGATACGTCCTCCAACCTTCCTAGCTTAGGGTGTAACATCCCTGCTCTAGGTTAGGCCTTGGGGGGAGCTAGTTCTGTGCCTTGCTTGAAACGGTACCCATGCACCGTTCTCAGCCAGGCTGCCTACCTTAGGCTAGGGAGCGTCCTCCCTTCCTTGGTGGCCGCTTTGGTACAGAGCCTCCCCTATGGAAGACCCTGCTTCTTCTCCCCTCCCCTCCTATCCCTTGTATGGCCTAGCCTATACTTAGGTTAGCCTATACCCATCTGTCCCCTGTCCTACAACTCCTCCTTAGGGTGGAGTGATAGAGCTACCTTGAGTCCCAGTGTGCGGGCCGCTCTGGTACATATACCCTTCATAGTGTCCTATGGGGTTAGCCACTGGATGCGTTTTGTCCGCAGGGGTTCTCCCCCCTCTTGGGTGTTCCCTAGCCTTCCCTTGGGCTACTCTGGCTCCCGGCCGCCTGCGGCCCACTGCCATTGGGTGATAGGGCTAGCCCCTATCATGGGTACACTCATTCAGGTGGGATGCCTTGTGGTTCGTGTCCTTACCCCTACATCCCTCCTTCTGTCTCTTTTTACTGTCCTGGTGCTGGTCCCTTGCCGCCTCCACTGTCGATGATACCGCCCTCCCCCTTGGTGACACATCCTTGTTCCCCCCCCCCCCCTGGCCGACAGTCCTCCGTGTGCCGGAGGGCTGCCGCCTCCCGTCGGTTTACAGCCGATGGCCTACCCTCATACCTCCTAGCTTCGGTCGTCCGTCCATCGGGCCGGCCCCCGGCGTGCCGGCATACATTGCCGGCGGTCCGATTCTGCTATAGCTTATCCTTTGTCCCTGTCACCAAGCCTGCAGCCTACGACTGCCGGAGTCGCCGCCTCCCTCCGGAGTGCCGCCGCTGTGCCGGCGGCCGCCATCCTGGCATTACTCCTGACTTCTCTATATGTCTTCCCTAATGCTAGAAACTCTGCTG
Source organism: Palaemon carinicauda (assembly GCF_036898095.1). NCBI lineage: Eukaryota > Metazoa > Arthropoda > Malacostraca > Decapoda > Palaemonidae > Palaemon > Palaemon carinicauda. The sequence goes on along the minus strand of NC_090725.1, from coordinate 158,291,627 downwards.
GAGCGGCCTCCGGCGTCCCGCCAGTCTGCCGGGGCATTCCGGAGGCGCCAAGAGACTTGCACCCCTTCTCCTAGCTATCAACACCATGCTGATAGTCCTACTTTGCAACCAGATGCTTTGACTACATAAATAGATAGGTATTGTCTTACCGTTCTATCAGTAGCCGTGCTGTCTTCTTGCATATCACAATTTTCCAGCATGCTGTGTGTATCTTAGCACGGGTGGTTGCCGGAAACCGTTACCCTATGGGGTCTTCTACACACCCATTTAATGGTCTGAGTGGTCTCAGTCGCAGTTTTATATCTTGGGCAATTCTTACTAGAATTCCCTATGCCTCCCTGGCAATCTATGAAGAATTCTGCCTTGTGTCCTCGGCCACAAACAAATTGCCTATGGATAAGGTTACGGTAACCAGCCAGGCGGGTTACACGGAGTATGTGTCTATCTACTTCATTTCCCGCTCCACTCTATAACATCACAATGTTAATAATCACTTAAGATTAAGTTAAGAATTAACCTTTTAATATTTAACTTTAGAATATAAGTCATTAGTATGACTTCCTCATACTCATGTTCTCTTTCTCTTACAGGAGGAGTACGTGAAATGCGACCACGGCTTCTGTGGAGTGAAGCGCCCGCACTTCTACGGCCACACGGCATGTAGGACCCAGGCCCGTTGAGCCAACAAGAAAGGCGATCTGAAGTTTTGGGACCCGCAGAACTGTACAGTCTGCAAGGACTGCCTGGTCGAGGCGTTCAACAATCCTCCTTCAGCGGAGGTTAGGGACGCTTCTCGAGAGAAGATACGCAAGTGGGTGCGTGGCTTCCAAAAGAACGCCACCGGACCATACCTTGCCACCGAAGACTTGAGGGCCTTGCTTTTCCCGAAGGCATCCCCAGACTCTGTGGTCCCCAAAGATCAGATCCCCACCGTCCAGATAACGGTGGAACCTGACGTAGTCATGGCTCAGTCCATGCACGAGTGCCGTTTGGATGCCGACAACGCGAAACGTATGTCGGAAGTGTCGGAGAACACGGAGAAGAACCTCATGGGCGAAGAACTGGACTATGAGGAAGACCAAGTGGAATACCCTGAGTCGGAGCAGGAGGTCGCTCCACCTTCCACCCCCACACCGACTCCTACACTGACGGATGTTTCTCTCCCGTCTACATCCGCTACCCCGGATCCCACCCCATTCAACACCCAGGAGATGTTTCGAATGCTCGAGGCTCTCATGGATAAGAAGCTCCGTGAGACACACGAGTTCTTCAAGTCCAACATGGGAAGTTCGAAGCAGCCGAAAAGGATTTCGGTTAAGGACCTCCCTGCATGCTCAGATACCAACCCCTGGGGGTATGCCGAGCACATGCCAATTACAACAGGCAAGATCTTCATCAGCAAAAAGATCGGCTCGATTGTACTGGAAGAAGTGGAATTCTTCCCGAACTTTGAGGCTTATCCGGACTGTTACGTCCGTCTTCGATCTGAACCTGCCTCTAAAGAAGAGACCAAACCGAAGGAGGTGATTGTGTTCGATCTCGCGAAGGCCCAGGCTATGCTGGCCAATTCAGTAAAAAGTAGGGGCTTTACCTGCTCGAAACTTCCGGCGCTTAGCAAGAAGCACCCTAACTACGTCGCACCAGACGATGCGACCCTCCCCTTCATGGAAAAGGCCTTCACTGCGGTACATAAAGCAGTGGAAGAAGGAAAACCTTGCCCTGCACTGGAGGAGTGCAGACCCTTCTCCCTGACTAATCCCCCCGATGTTAGACACTGGAAAGATGTCCAGCATACATTCGTGGTAGGAAAACTAGAACCTGACGTCGCTGGCCGTCAGTTTAACGAAGACCTCCCGAAACTTAATGACCATCTCCTTCGTCGGGAACACGACACGAAGGAAAGACTCGCCGCATCCATGTCCCTCCAGGTACTCTCGACGTCATGGCCAGTGACACTAGGGTCCCTGACTACTACATGGTGCTCGCCAAAACACATTTGGCGACCGTAGTAAAAGATCTGTACAGCTTCACGAAGGCTCGTAGAGCCTGTCGTGAATTCGTGTTCTCCAGTGCCACAGTGAGACACGAACCCCGGAGGCTGATTTCCTCCAACATCTGGGGTAAGCACCTCTTTCCCTCCTCCCTTGTGAAAGAGATTACCGACAAGGCCGCCACGGAGAATAGAAACCTTCTCCACAAATGGGGCATGTCGAAGAAAAGGAAATCCTCTCAGGACGACGGCCCTCAACCTAAGAGGAAACCCACAAAGCCGAAACCCCAGCAACGTCAACAGAGACGGCAGTTTCCGGGATCCGCTACTCCCGAAGTGGCAGCTCAGCCACAGCAGACCTTTCAGCTGGTCACCCAACCGGTCTTGTCACAGTCGCCGGTTTTCACCCCTGCTTTCGAGCAACAGTCAACTACCTTTCGTCCCAAAGGTAGAGGCTCAAACAGAGGTGCAGGCAGAGACGCATCTCGCCATCCCTCCAGAGGCAGAGGAGGAAGGGGAGCTAGCGGCCGAGGCAGTAAACCCTCGGGAAACCAAAAGCAATGAAGTGCTTCCGGTGGGAGGAAGACTCCGGCAATTCCAGGATCGTTGGACCTTCGATCCCTGGGCACACAGCATCGTCAAGAAGGGTCTAGGCTGGAGCTGGACTCAACCACCCCCAACCTTCCAGCAGTTCTTCCAACAATCAACCCCCCTTCTGGAAGAATATGTCCTAGATCTTTTGAACAAGAAGGTGATAAGGAGGGTAAAGTCAACCAGGTTCCAAGGGAGACTGTTTTGCGTCCCCAAGAAGGACTCCAACAAACTCAGAGTCATTCTAGACTTATCCCCCCTCAACAAGTTCATAGCGAACAACAAGTTCAAGATGCTGACTCTTCAACAGATAAGGACCCTTCTGCCTCAAGGTTCCTACACGGTCTCCATAGACCTGGCGGATGCCTACTGGCACGTTCCAATGAACCACCACGCTTCCTCCTACCTAGGATTTCTACTCCAAAGGAAAAGCTACGCTTTCATGGCCATGCCCTTCGGCCTCAATGTGGCCCCACGGATCTTCAAAAAGCTGGCAGACGCCATCGTTCATCAGCTTCGCCTCCGCGGCGTCCAGGTGATGGCCTACATCGACGACTGGCTGGTCTGGGCTCCATCGCCCGAAGATTGTCTAAGATCCTGCAACAAAGTTACCCAGTTCCTAGAACACCTGGGATTCAAGATAAACGCGAAGAAATCTCGCCTCTCTCCAGCTCAGAAGTTCCAATGGTTAGGAATCCAGTGGAACCTTCAGTCACACCGCCTTTCCATCCCCCAGAAGAAAAGGAAGGAAATAGCAGGGTCTGTCAATTTACTGCTGAAATCCAAACAGATCTCAAGATGTCAGCAGGAACGAGTTCTAGGCTCTCTACAGTTCGCCTCAGTGACAAACCCAGTGCTACGTGCACAGCTAAAGGATGCCGCGGGAGTCTGGAGACGTTCCGCATCCATCGCTCGAAGAGATCTCAAGAGACTGCTCCCAAACAGACTTCGGCTGCCCTGAAAAGGTCCATCCCTCTTCAACACCCACCTCCACTCAACATCCACACGGACGCTTTGCTGGAGGGTTGGGGAGGTCACTCCTACCAAAAACAGGCTCAAGGAACATGGTCTCCCCTATTCAAGACGTTTCACATCAACATCTTGGAGGCCATGGCGGTCCTTCTAACTCTGAAGAAACTCTCCCCGCCTCCCTCGATCCATATTCGTCTGACCCTGGACAACTCGGTGGTAGTTCGATGTCTCAATCGCCAATGGCTCAAGATCGCCCCAGATAAATCAGGTGCTTCTAACAATCTTCCGTCTGGCAGAGAAGAAGAAATGGCACCTGTCTGCAGTTCACCTACAAGGATTCCGCAACGTGACGGCGGACGCTCTATCTCGAACAAGCCCGATAGAGTCGGAATGGTCTCTAGACGCAAGATCCTTCTCCTTCATCTCTCACCAAGTCCCAGAACTCCAGATCGATCTCTTCACAACGAGCGACAACAATCAACTTCCTCGATATGTGGCCCCGTACGAGGACCCCAAGGCAGAAGCAGTGGATGCCATGTCCCTGGAATGGAACAGATGGTCCAGGATCTACCTGTTCCCTCCCACCAACCTTCTGCTAAAAGTCCTCTCCAAACTGAGAACCTTCAAAGGAACAGCGGCCCTAGTGGCTCCCAAGTGGCCCCGGAGCAACTGGTACCCCCTAGTCCTGGAGCTACAACCCACGCTGATCCCTCTCCCGGGCCCAGTTCTCTCCCAGCAAGTACAGAAGTCGACTGTCTTCGCTTCATCATCGAAAGTCAGGGACCTTCATCTCATGATTTTCTCTCCCTAGCCGTGAAGAAAAGGTTTGGGATCTCGAAGAAAAGTCTAGACTTCCTCGAGGAATACAAGACCGAATCCACACGACGGCAATACGAATCATCCTGGAGAAAATGGGTCTCATTCGTCAAGGCAAAAAATCCTACGGAAATCACCATCGATTTTTGCATGTCCTTCTTCATTCACCTTCATGGACAGGGCTTAGCAGCCAACACGATTTCTACTTGCAAATCGGCCTTGACTAGACCACTACTGTACGCCTTCCAGATTGATCTGTCCAGCGACATCTTCAATAAACTGCCGAAGGCATGCGCTCGTCTACGCCCAGCACCCCCACCAAAACCTATCTCCTGGTCCTTGGACAAGGTGCTCCATTTTGCCTCCAGTTTGGACAACGATTCGTGCCCTCTCAAGGATCTGACTCAAAAGGTTATATTTCTTTTTTCTCTTGCTTCAGGAGCCCGAGTCAGCGAAATAGTGGCATTATCAAGGGACGAGGGTCACATTCTGTTTACAGATTCAGGAGACCTTACCCTCTTCCCGGATTCGGCGTTTCTCGCTAAAAAACGAACTACCCACCAAAAGATGGGGCCCTTGGAGAATCTACCCCCTGAAAGAAGATGCCTCTCTATGTCCAGTAGAGAGCCTCAAGGTCTATCTTCGTAGAACTTCTGACTTTGGTGGAGGCCAACTCTTCAAAGGAGAAACATCGGGCAGCGACCTGTCACTGAAACAACTAAGAGCGAAGATCACCTACTTCATTCTCAGAGCGGATCCTGACAGTACACCCGCAGGTCATGATCCTAGAAAAGTCGCATCGTCTCTGAATTTCTTTCAGAGTATGGATTTCGAAAGCCTCAAGAGTTTCACAGGCTGGAAATCCTTGCGTGTTTTCTTAAAGCATTACGCGAAACAAGTGCATGAAGTCAAACATTTCTTGGTAGCAGCAGGTAGTGTTATGAAACCTGCACCTAACTCTGCATAGAACAGTGAGTTACTTGGGACTCTAACTCCTCGGGTGCCTATGTTGACCCTCGCGTGATACGTAGTGAATTCAAAGACAGTGTTTTTTCATAGACTGTTCTTCTCTCAGGTGAAATGTCATAGTCGTCACATGAGTGCCGTATGCCTAGTGCATGATGTGTTTTTCTTTTAAAAGACTAATGTTCCTCTGGAACCCGTGCTTTCTAATAATTTGAAATTTTCTTTCAGATTCAAGAGCGAAGTCTTTCATTACTATGTACATTATAATTTATTGTAAATACCTTTACATCCTTTATTGCATTTATTACCATATTCTGCAATTGTGAAATAAAATTTCTATTTTATTTACTTGTGCGTCTCAATCCGCTCCTACTTATACTATGAAATACATGGTTGTCATAGTTTCATTATCCTTCCCCTTTTCCTCTATAAAAAAGATGAAGATAATTGGTTCAATCCATATTATATACTCACCCATGCTATGTAATATTCCTAACTGAATACTTACTTGCTCTATACCTTCGAGACCAGACTGTTCTACTTTACAATATACAGTGCCTAACCACCACTTGTCTGTTTTTTTTTTTTTTTTTGAGAATGTTCTTATACGAATAGCAACCATTCTGTCTTGTCTCCGAGTTCTTCACGTTCTCCCCGCAAGGTGGGTAGCCCTTCAAGAACCACTTTGATCCTCAGCATGGTTCGTTGGGACTTCTCTGCCAAGGGGGGCAGGAAGTTTCAACCCCATGGAACCTCTATCAAGATTACCATGCTTACTCTATTCAAAGCCCTCGGCACTTACACTACAAGGGGAAAATCTACCACGATACATTGATTCTCTGGTATTCTTCCATCAGGACGCCATGGCTTGAGCCCAAAAAATGGATTTTGAGCGAAGCGAAAAATCTATTTTTGGGTGAGATAGCCATGGCGTCCTGATGGACCCTCCCTGCTACTTCGTCCAGCCTTTCAGGTCCCACCCTGTCCTGCTGTATCATGGTGATCGGCAAGCAACTGGCTTCAGGATGAGGACGGACGTGACGTCATTTAGCAATGGCGCCCGTTTGTTTACGTTTCAAGTACCAAAAGTAGCCACAGACGAGATTAGCTGTGGAACGGCTCCCCAGCTATTCTCCGCTCCTCCACATCGAAGTGTTAACTCTGTGTGGGGTGCAGATAGCTATGTGGCGCGTTAATACATGCGTCCCCTGTTGATATACGATGTCTTAAAGGGAAACCTTTAGGATACTCGCTCCAGAAGTTAGAATTCTGTGATAACCTGTGGTTAAATTCTCTGGGAATATCTAGTAGTTATTTACCCAAGAAAGCTACCAAAAAGGAACCTTCCATCAGGACGCCATAGCTAGGTACTTTATATATCGTGTTTTGACGCTTATTATCGGTCATCGCCTGACCCCATACTAGATCGCTAGCTTAGCCCCTAGGCCAGAGCGCCTATCATCAGTGTTCATGCATGATATATTACAGTGATCCTAGGTTTAGTTATGAAGATAGTGGCATTATTTTATGATACTGTTTACTGTGATGCAAGTGTTTTTGCCTTCAGGGACCATATAGGGGATAGGTTTGATAGTGTGCCTTTCTAACCTAACCTAAATGTAGGACCCCTATATGCTCCCTTCACCCCCTGCCTTAGGGCATTCCCTCTGTGTAGCCTTGCTCCCCCTACCACGTAAGGGGATCAAGTTCATACCAGAGTACCTATCGCTTCTCTGTCCTCCCTAAGGGAATGATCCCCCCTTAGGGTTGCGTCCGAGAATGAGGAACGGCCTGCCCTTCCTCAATTGCTGACGTTAGGTTACCTGACCTTCCTTGCAATTGCGATACGTCCTCCAACCTTCCTAGCTTAGGGTGTAACATCCCTGCTCTAGGTTAGGCCTTGGGGGGAGCTAGTTCTGTGCCTTGCTTGAAACGGTACCCATGCACCGTTCTCAGCCAGGCTGCCTACCTTAGGCTAGGGAGCGTCCTCCCTTCCTTGGTGGCCGCTTTGGTACAGAGCCTCCCCTATGGAAGACCCTGCTTCTTCTCCCCTCCCCTCCTATCCCTTGTATGGCCTAGCCTATACTTAGGTTAGCCTATACCCATCTGTCCCCTGTCCTACAACTCCTCCTTAGGGTGGAGTGATAGAGCTACCTTGAGTCCCAGTGTGCGGGCCGCTCTGGTACATATACCCTTCATAGTGTCCTATGGGGTTAGCCACTGGATGCGTTTTGTCCGCAGGGGTTCTCCCCCCTCTTGGGTGTTCCCTAGCCTTCCCTTGGGCTACTCTGGCTCCCGGCCGCCTGCGGCCCACTGCCATTGGGTGATAGGGCTAGCCCCTATCATGGGTACACTCATTCAGGTGGGATGCCTTGTGGTTCGTGTCCTTACCCCTACATCCCTCCTTCTGTCTCTTTTTACTGTCCTGGTGCTGGTCCCTTGCCGCCTCCACTGTCGATGATACCGCCCTCCCCCTTGGTGACACATCCTTGTTCCCCCCCCCCCCCTGGCCGACAGTCCTCCGTGTGCCGGAGGGCTGCCGCCTCCCGTCGGTTTACAGCCGATGGCCTACCCTCATACCTCCTAGCTTCGGTCGTCCGTCCATCGGGCCGGCCCCCGGCGTGCCGGCATACATTGCCGGCGGTCCGATTCTGCTATAGCTTATCCTTTGTCCCTGTCACCAAGCCTGCAGCCTACGACTGCCGGAGTCGCCGCCTCCCTCCGGAGTGCCGCCGCTGTGCCGGCGGCCGCCATCCTGGCATTACTCCTGACTTCTCTATATGTCTTCCCTAATGCTAGAAACTCTGCTGGAGCGGCCTCCGGCGTCCCGCCAGTCTGCCGGGGCATTCCGGAGGCGCCAAGAGACTTGCACCCCTTCTCCTAGCTATCAACACCATGCTGATAGTCCTACTTTGCAACCAGATGCTTTGACTACATAAATAGATAGGTATTGTCTTACCGTTCTATCAGTAGCCGTGCTGTCTTCTTGCATATCACAATTTTCCAGCATGCTGTGTGTATCTTAGCACGGGTGGTTGCCGGAAACCGTTACCCTATGGGGTCTTCTACACACCCATTTAATGGTCTGAGTGGTCTCAGTCGCAGTTTTATATCTTGGGCAATTCTTACTAGAATTCCCTATGCCTCCCTGGCAATCTATGAAGAATTCTGCCTTGTGTCCTCGGCCACAAACAAATTGCCTATGGATAAGGTTACGGTAACCAGCCAGGCGGGTTACACGGAGTATGTGTCTATCTACTTCATTTCCCGCTCCACTCTATAACATCACAATGTTAATAATCACTTAAGATTAAGTTAAGAATTAACCTTTTAATATTTAACTTTAGAATATAAGTCATTAGTATGACTTCCTCATACTCATGTTCTCTTTCTCTTACAGGAGGAGTACGTGAAATGCGACCACGGCTTCTGTGGAGTGAAGCGCCCGCACTTCTACGGCCACACGGCATGTAGGACCCAGGCCCGTTGAGCCAACAAGAAAGGCGATCTGAAGTTTTGGGACCCGCAGAACTGTACAGTCTGCAAGGACTGCCTGGTCGAGGCGTTCAACAATCCTCCTTCAGCGGAGGTTAGGGACGCTTCTCGAGAGAAGATACGCAAGTGGGTGCGTGGCTTCCAAAAGAACGCCACCGGACCATACCTTGCCACCGAAGACTTGAGGGCCTTGCTTTTCCCGAAGGCATCCCCAGACTCTGTGGTCCCCAAAGATCAGATCCCCACCGTCCAGATAACGGTGGAACCTGACGTAGTCATGGCTCAGTCCATGCACGAGTGCCGTTTGGATGCCGACAACGCGAAACGTATGTCGGAAGTGTCGGAGAACACGGAGAAGAACCTCATGGGCGAAGAACTGGACT
>NC_090725.1:158193526-158281914 GCF_036898095.1 Palaemon carinicauda | reverse complement strand
TTAAACGCCACCGAAAGATGCTGACGATTGCTGAGAAGGTGACGCTTCTCGATATGTTAAAAGAAGGAAGAAGTTACGCGGCCGCAGCCGGCCATTTTGGAGTGAACGAATCCACCGTTCGCTACATCAAGAAGGACGAGGCGAACATTAGAAAGACGGCTACCATCACCTTTAGCAGATCAGCGAAGCGAGTCGTTACCACGCGTAATAAAACGATCGTACGCATGGAAGGTGCTTTAGCAGTGTGGATTGCCGACTGCCGGAAGAAGAACATAGCCTTGGATACGAACACCATCCGAACCAAGGCTTTGAGCTTGTATGAGAATTTTGCGGCAAAGGAACCTCAAGACGACGATGGCAATCATGCTGAAGAAGATGATGATGTAGATGAACCTCAACCAGGGACATCCACTGATTCCCAGCCTCAGAAACAACGTTTTTCCGCCAGCAAAGGATGGTTCGCGAAGTTTCAGAAACGCTTCGGCCTGAAAAGCGTTTCCCTGCATGGCAAGGCTGCTTCCGCTGACACTGCCGCTGCTGAAACTTACGCGAACGAGACTTTCAAGAACATTATCGCTGAAGGTGGATACAAGCCGGAACAAGTGTTTAATATGGATGAGACCGGCTTGTTTTGGAAGAGAATGCCGTCGCGAACTTTCCTGTTCAAAGAAGAAGCCGGGGCTTATTTACAAGTCGAAAAATCCTCGCGCTTTGAAAAATAAAAATAAGAATCTCCTTCCCGTGTACTGGACGCATAATCAAAAAGCATGGATTACGAAGATGCTGACCTCCAACTGGTTCCACCAGTGTTTTATCCCGCAAGTCAGCAAATATCTCTTAGAGAAGGGCTTGCCATTCAAGATCCTTCTCCTTATGGATAACGCTGGTGGACACGCAACTGACCTGTCGCATGAGGGTATTCAGGTTGAGTTCCTGCCACCCAACACCACGTCATTAATTCAACCGATGGACCAGGGGGTTATCAGGGCGTTCAAGGCCCTCTACACGAAGAATACCTTGGCGGACCTCGTTGCGTGTGTGGATGCTGCCCAAGAAGATGAAGATGAAAATTTCAATTTGAAGGCGTACTGGCGGAAGTACACAATAGCCACGTGCCTGCAGAACATTCAGAAGGCATTGCAAGAAATGAAACCTGCAACCATTAATGCGAGCTGGAAGAAGTTGTGGCCCCAGATTGTTTACGACGACGAGGGATTTACACCGTCTGAAATTCAACACTCTGCAATACGCAAATCTGCGCAGTTGGCTGCGATAATTGGAGGTGACGGGTTTGGCGACATGACGACTGAAGACGTCGACGAGTTGTTGGACTGCCATTCCCAGCCGCTAACTGACGCAGACCTAGAAGACCTGACGAAATCGGCCAGTGAAGAAGAGAGTGAAACGCAGGAAGAGACCCAAGAAAATGTCGAAGAAACGGGCTTAACATTAGAACGGCTTGCCAAGTTCTGCAACCATGTGAAGGAGTTGAAAGAAATGTCGCAAGAGTGGGACGAGGCTATGGTTCGGTCTATGCAATTCTGCAACAAGATCGATGACGACATGACTCCCTACAGGATGCTCATCGAGCGAAAAAAGAAGCAGCGGCAGCAACTTCCGATCACAATGTTCCAGCCTCGCAAAAAAGAGCCAATTCCTCCTGCTAGTACGCCTTCGGAAGAAATTGAAGAAGTGTCCCAGGAAGAAGTTGAAGAGGTGTCCCAGGAAAAGACAGCTCCGTCTGAAGAGACGTAAAATACTATCATTGGTTGCACAGTAGAAGACATCATCAGCTTCATCATCATCATTTCTACTGTGCAGCAAATTCATCGCCATCATCATTCAAGTTTTTCTTCAACTTCTTTCGTGGTGAGTACAGTAACAATCTTTATTTTTTACTTAAATATTTTAACATTTTAATATTTGTGCCTGTTTTAGTTTAGTATGCATTAAGTTAAAGGAAGGTTTTAAAAGTCTGAATATACATGTTATAACCTATAATATTTTTTTGTTTAAAATTTACATTTACGTCGTCGTCGTCGGCGCCCCACTCGTGTCCGAGTAATGGGTTCTGTCGTTAGCCATCAGCCTCCTATCAATGGGGTGGGTGCTTATGTCTGATGTGGCTGTTAAGTCCTAGTCTGTGGTGGAAGAGTCGCGGACAGTGTTCACAAGGGAGGGTAAGTGGTGGGCGGGGCTGTTCTAATCGCTCTCTCCTCCTTCTCCTCCTAGCCTCCTCATTTTGTCTCCTCCTCTCCTCGAAGTCCACGGTGCCATGGTGTACTGTACTCCTCCAGGTTTTCCTGTCCCTGGCTGTTTCTTCCCATGAGGAAGGATCGATGTCAGTTAGAGCCAGGGTGCGCTTTAGTTGATCTTTATAGCGCATTTTCGGGGCTTCCTCGTGGTCTGGTGCCCTGGGTCAGTTCTCAGTAGAATATTTTCTTTGGGAGCCTAGATGGATCCATCCTATGCACGTGTCCTATCCAGCGGAGGCGGTGGTGAATGATGGTGGCCTCCACGCTGGTCAGCGAGGCACGTTTTAAGACTTCAATGTTGGTGGTGTGGGTCTCCCAGGGGATTTTCAAGATCTGCCTCAGTTTCATTTGTTGGAAGCGTTCTAGGTTTTTAAGATCGTTTCTATATAGCGTCCATGTTTCACATGCATACAGGAGCTTGGAGAGGACTACTGCCCTGAACACCATTATTTTGGTGGTCATTGTCAGTGCGTGGTTGTTAAATACGCGGCAGTTGAGTCAGCCAGTCGGAGTGGGCTGCCCTGATCCTGTTCTCCACGTCCTTTTTGCTTGTGGGAGCTGATGTTAGGATGCTCCCTAGGTAGGAAAACTGGTCCACCTGTTCTAACGGTTGGTCATTCACTGTGGTATTGAAGTTTGGGAGCATCAGTCCTGGTGGATGTTGGACGAGGGTCTTGGTTTTGTCTGTGTTGACTTGCATCCCAAAACGTTCGTAGGCAGAGTTGTATGCATCAGCTAACGATTGCAGGTCCTCTGCCATCTGACCTGGGGTGGTATTGTCGTCAGCATACTGCAGTTCTCGCACTGCACACAAGGTGGTCTTGGTTCTGGCGCGGAGTCTAGCGAGGTTGAAAACGCCTCCATCCATGCGGAAACGTAGGTCGACTGAGGGTGTGTCTCGGGGAATCTCGTTGAGCATTGCTGCGGTGTATAGCGAGAAACACGTTGGGGCCAGAACACAGCCCTGCTTCAGGCCGCCGTTGATGGGGAATGGGTCTGAAAGAGAGATCTGGTGGCAGACTCTCCCAACCATTCCGTCATGGAGGGCACGCACCAGCTTGACAAAATCGGGTGGGCAGCCATATCTTTTGAGGACAGCCCACATGGCAGGTCGAGGTACTTTGTCGAAGGCCTTTTTCAAATCCCAGAAGATGAACATTATGGACTGTTGTTGTTCGAGGCTCTTCTTTTGTAGTTGTCGCGCACAGAAGATCATGTCTATGGTCCCGCGGGAAGGTTGAAAGCCGCACTGGGACTCTGGCGAGACGTCTTCTGCGAGAATAAGGAGGCGGTCAAGGAGAATCCGAGCAAAAATCTTACTCGCGATGCTTAATAGTGATATTCCCAGGTAGTTGTTACAGTTCTCCCTGTCTCCCTTCTTGAAGATGGTAATGATGTTTGCATCGCGTAAGTCACTGGGGGGTCTTGGTCTCCCATATTTTCAGTATAAGGAGCATCAAACGGTTCCTCAAACCGGGCCACCGTGAGTGAGGAGCTCCAACGGGATGTTGTCTGGCCCTGGAGCTTTGCCAGGCTTCATGCGCTGTAGGGCCTTGTTGAAGTCATGGATGGAGGGTGGTAGTGCCATCCAGTGACGGACGGGATGCTGCGGGGTCATTCGCAGGAGATCGTCTGGGGTGTCTGCTTGGTCATTGAGGAGGTTCTCAAAGTGAGACCTCCACCTGGCCAGGATGCACTCGCTGTCGGTGATGGCCGTGGCCCCATCCGCGTCCTTCAGGACGTACGTACGTAAAACAACACACACACACACACACACACACACACTCTCTCTCTCTCTCTCTCTCTCTCTCTCTCTCTCTCTCTCTCTCTCTCTCTCTCTCTCTCTCTCTCTCTCTCGTAAATTGTTTTCCTGCTTTGCTACGTATGTACTGTATGATTTTCGAAGGAAAAATCTATTTCTGGGGAGAGACCTGTGGCGCCCGGTGAAAAGTCCTTCTTGTATATCTTTTCTGATAAAACCTTCCAATTATACCAGAGAAAGATAAAAGCATGGAATGCTGAGGTTACAACCCTCGCGCGAGCACCTTTTGGGTGTCGTGTATAAAGCAAAGGCGCGTGAAATCCACTATTCACAGGTTGTCTTCCATTTAGTTAATTCCTTCGTCAAAGGGATGGGCCGATACAGAGGCCCTAGACACACCCCCATCGCCGCACCACCCACGCCACGACGCGAGCGCCATCTGAACAACATCTTTCTGTATTGGCCATGATGGCTTGGAAAGGAAAGGGTGGGATCGTGTAAAATAAGGGGAAGGGTTTCACCGGGCGCCACAGGTCTCCCCCCAGAAATAGATTTTTCCTTCGTCAAAATCCCTTTTCTGGGTCGACCTGTGGCGCCCGGTGAAAATGTACCAGAGAATGCCTTCCAAGCCCAACAATAACTACTAATTAATAAGGGGAGAGAAACAACACCATGTAAAGAAAATCATATATAATTAAGGTAAGTAGGCATAAAACATAAACTAGCCACAGGGCATAGTGAGAGTAAGGATAAACAAACATGATAACAGGGAAACCTCTGAGTATCATAGGAAAACATGCAACAAAACTGACATGGCTAAGAATATCCCAACCTTATAACAACGGAAAACAATAATAGTTACAATCATATTAACCTAATATGTAATACACTTAGGGCTAACGAACCACCAAGGAAGCGGCGTCGTGGTGCGAGTGGCGGGTAGGAGGGAGAAGAGAAGAGATGGATGAAAGGAAGAACAGAAGATCAATGGGGAGAGATAAGGCTCCCAGCTGCAACCGTTGGGTATTTAAGAGCCTGTAAGTTCTTTAGATAGTGGCGTTTGAAGACCATAGGAGATTTCCAACCCGTGTACTTCTTAAGGTTATCAAAATCCATATTCTGGAAATAGTTGATGGAGGTAGCTATCGATCGGATATCATGAGCATGGGGAAATGATCCCGGATTGGCTTGTTTAATGAAGTATAGGATCTGTTGCCTAATGCCACGTATGGAAATGGTACCTCCTTGTTCTCTGATAAACAAGGGGCCAGACGATCGGGTAGCAGTCCTGGCAAAAAAGGCCCTGAGAGTGGTGACCGGACATAGAGAAGTATCTTGGAGAAGAGGAATAATCTTCCAAGGGGACCACCTATTTTGGGGGTCCTCGTTCTTAGCTAGGAACGCCCTGTCTGGTGAAAGAAGTACCTCACCTGAAGGGAGGAAATCCATGTTCTCTGAGTTTCGTGAGAGAGCTGCTAGTTCTGAGATTCTGGAACCCGAGGCCAAAGCTGTTAGAAATAAAGTCTTCCTAAGAAGAGTGATATAAGAGCAGGATTCGTTGTCCGTGTCGGAGGCCAGTTTGAGGACATCATTTAGAGACCAAGAGACCTTTTGAGGACGAACCGAAGGTCAAAGCCTAGTACATGCTTTTGGAATAGATGAGAAATAAGACTCCGCCAGGTTAATGTTAAACCCAACCAGGAAGACTTTTCTCAGAGCTGACTTAATGGTGGTTATAGTGCTAGCTGCTAGGCCTTTGTCAAAAATGGACCTAAAGAAGGAGATGGCTAAATTAGGAGTCATAACCGAATGGTCTGAAGTCCTTAAGAAATCCGCTAGTTTCTTAACCGACGAATCATATTGGCGAATCGTTGAGTCCCTTTTGTCTGATTCTATAAAGAGGACATTATCTGGGTCGATGTTTGCGTCCCTACGTGCCGCAAACTTCATGAAATCCACAAAGTTAGGGTTTTGGCTATCCTTGAGGAATCTGACACAGTTCGAGTTTGGACCACCTGGGTCAGTTTGGGGAATGGGATCCGGAAGGGAAGGAGTTTCAACTCGAGGAGGAGAGGAAACCAACTGCTCTTTGGCCAGTGAGGTGCCACTAAAGCTACTGCCCCGTTGAAGGAGCGGAGTTTGTGCAAGACTTTCAGTAGAAGATTCACTGGAGGGAATAAGAAGATCTTCTGCCAATGGTTCCAATCCAGGGTTAATGCGTCCATGGCATAAGCCTGAGGGTCCAGGTTCGGTGTCACATAACATGGGAGTTTGTGATTGAGTCGGGTCGCGAATAGATCTACCTGGAGACCTGGAACCAGCCTGAGTATCCACCGGAAGGAGTGCATGTCCAGGGACCACTCCGATTCCAGTGGGCTCGTCCTGGATAATGCGTCTGCTATCACATTCTGGACTCCTGCTAGGTGAGTTGCTGACAGGAACCAGTCTTTGTCGGCTGCCAAGGTGAAGATAGTGACCAGGATCTGATTCAGGTTGGGTGATTTGGAACCCCCCCCTGTTGAGGCAGTGGACTACGGCCGTGCTGTCTGAGACTACTCTGATGTGGGTCGACCTCGGAGGGGAGATTCTCTTCAGGGTCAAGAACACCGCCATGGCTTCGAGAACATTGATATGGAACTGTCTCATGGCGGGTGACCAAGAGCCCTGAAACATCTGATGTTGGGAGTAACCCCCCCAACCACTCAGAGACGCGTCGGTATGAATTGTCACTTGTGGAGAGGGGAACTGTAGAGGAACCGACTTGGAGAGGTTCCTCCGATCGGACCATGGTTGTAGTCTCATTTTCAAGACAGAGGGGATCTTCGAGGTCTTGTCTCTTAAAGGTATTGTCGCCCTCTTTCTCCAAACTCGATTGATGTCTTTGAGTTTGGCTTTTAATAGGCGATCGGTCAGTGAGGCAAACTGGAGTAGGCCGAGGACTCGTTCTAAAGCTCTTCTGGACACCTGTTTGTGTTTGAGAAAGTTCCTGACCTTGGAAGCTATCTCCCTCACCTTCTTGGGAGGAAGGGAGAGCTTGTGCTTTGAGAGGTCCCAACGGATGCCTAACCATTCGAAGAGGCTTGATGATTGTAGGCGGGACTTCCGGAGGTTGACTTGGAAGCCCAGTTTGGCGAGAAAATGGAGTACCTTCGACGTAGCTCTGTTGCATTCCTGGTGCGACTGGGCCCAAATGAGCCAATCGTCCAGATAGGCGACGATTTGTATCCCTTGGTGTCTGAGTTGCTCGAGCACCGTCTCCCCCAGTTTCGTGAATACCCTGGGGGCAATGCTGAGACCGAAGGGCATGACTTTGAATGCGAAGGCTCTCTTGCCGAGACGGAAGCCTAGGTAAGGAGAGAAGTTTCGAGCTACTGGGACATGATAATAGGCGTCGGTAAGATCGATAGAGGTGGTGACGGCCCCACGGGGAAGTAAGGTCCGTACCTGAGAGATAGTCAGCATACGGAACTTGTCGCAAAGGATGTAAGAGTTGAGCTTCTTCAAGTCCAGAACTACCCTCAACGCCGACGAGTCTTTCTTCGGGACTGTAAACAGGCGGCCTTGGAATTTCAGGGATCGAACCCGCTTGATTGCTCTCTTCTTGAGTAACTCCGCCGTGTACTCTTCCAGGATGGGAGTGGGTCTCTGGAAGAAGGTCACCGGTGGAGGAGGGGATCCCTGTGACCATTTCCAACCCAAGCCCCTTGATATTATGCTGTGAGCCCATGGACTGAAGGTCCAATGATCCCGGAAGTGATAAAGTCTCCCTCCTACCGGCATCACATCATTGGGAGGGAGTGAACTTAGGGCCCCTCCCTCCACGGGAACCCCTTGCTCTAGGCCCGCCGCGTTGGCGGAACTGTCCTCTACCTCTGGAACTCCCTCTTTGGTATCCACGAAAGGAACCGGAGGATTCGTAGGCAGGGTTGTATGCAGGTGAGGGCATCCAAGAGGGGTTGGGCTGTGTACCAGGGGGAGCAGCGAGGTAGACTACCTGCTGAGGAGGCGCCTGTTGTCGAGAAGTCGAGGCCGCGGAAGGCTGTGGGGACGAGGTACCCCGGGCCGCCTTGTAAGGACTAAACCTCTGCTTCTTCTTGAAGAACGTGTGTCTCTGGGGTTCGAACCTCTTTTTGGCTGAGAGACCCCACCTTACCTGCAAATTCTGGTTTGCCCTCGCTGCGTCCTGAAGAACCTTATCCACCTCGGTCTGAGGGAAGAGGGTCTTACCCCAGCAGGAGGACGCTATCAGTCTGTTCGGCTCATGCCTGATGGTGGCCTCCGACAGAACGAACTTCCTGCAACTAACCCGAGCTGACCAGAAGTCATGGAGATCTATTTAGTAGGATAGCAGCTGGTTCTTTGTGGCGACTCTGATCAGCGTTTCCTCTGGGTAAAGAGATGCTAGGGACTCCATGGAGGTGATGGATTGGAGGGACCTAGCAAGTCTAGTACGGGTCTCGAACTCAGTTTTGAGAAGACTCTCTATTAATCTGGGAAGCTTCTCAGAGAAAAGAGTAGAGGCACAGTCCGGGTCTAGTTTCCCCACCGTGAAGGTAGAGGCCGCAGCATCCCAGGCTGCCGAGGAACCCGGAATAAGCAAAGAGGTGGGGTCCGTCTCCTTGAGAGCCGGCATGGAAGAGCCTTCTTTGATGGCCTGTATAGTCAGCTCTGTGACTTTGTCTATGAGCGGCAAAGAGATGGAGGCCGCTGTCGTAAAAATAGTGTAGGAACATTTGTGTGGGGTGAGCTTGGAGTTAATTCACCCCCACTCTGATAGTGTTCTGGCCCAGATAGCCTGGGCCTGCTCTTTTGGAAATACGACCGTTTCCTTCGGTACCTTGTCCATACGGACCAATGCATGTTCCTTTAACCGTACAAAACCATTGAACGGGAATGCTAGGCCCGGGGGATAGAACTCCAGGTCCTCTAGAGGGCGGGTGCCCATGCCCTCCAGAGTTAGGGAACCATCTACGAATGGAGCATGCAAAGCAAACCGGCAAGGATTGTTTTTATCGAAGGGCGGCAGCTTCGATGCGTCTGGGGCAGAAGGGGGAGGAAACTGAGTTCCGGCGCGGATCAGAGTAGCCATCATATCCTTAATCTCTGTTATTGCACCAGAGTGATGTTGAACTTGATCCCTGACCAATCCTTTGATCAGTTGGATGGGGAGGAGATCAGCCCAGAGTACCTGAAAGTCACCCGTTGGTTTTTTCTTGGATTTGGTAGACTTAGACTTCTTAGGAGTAGTGGTTTTACGAGGAGCAATATTAATATCAGGAGCTGTCGAGGGTCCGGGGACCGGTGACGTTGATACTGGCAAAGCTGAAGTCTTATAAGTTCGAAGTGGCTTCACCTTGGGTCGTACGGAGGCAGAGGGATCCCGAGGAGAAGCCTTAGAGTTATCAAAACCTAGAAAGGGAGAGGTAGGAGAGGGAGTAGGAGAGAAAAGGGTTTCCACCAACTCGGCACCACTTACCTGCTCGTCCCTGGGTTCTACGTCTATATCCAGACCCGCCATGTCCATCGGTACGAGGGGTTCGTCCTCCACGGAAATGGTAGCCCTGACTTCTTCAATTAAAGGGGCAGCAAGGTCAGGGGAGACTGCAGCAGTAGTCGAGCCTGGGAAGAGACGGGAGGCCATGTCCCCATCGAGGAGATAGGGTGCGCCAGACGGGGCATTCCTGCCAAAGCCCGACACCCACGGACGAAGAGTAGCCCTTGCTGACCGAAGAGAGACATCATCGGCCTGTAAGATTTGCAGTGATTAGTGATGGAGGAGGGGGTTTGCCCTCCCAAATATACTGTGTATATCATATTCATGTCTATATTAGTGTCTGCCAACGAGAAATAAGGAACAAAGGGAAAACCCACTTACATCATCATTCAGCAGAACTGACGACAACTCGTAACAGAACGAGCACAAATCCGGGAACCACACTGGGTATTGGGCCTGTCCCGGTTCCTGGATAAAGGGAATGGAGCAGTGAGCATGAGACCGGCAGAGGTCATGCCCAACGGGGTCGCTGAACGAGGCAGAGCATCCTTCAGCAGTACAACGGGCCTTCTGTAAAAGAAAGGAGACATGAGTCTGGTGTTGCTTGAAACTCTGATAAGGGATAAAAAAACCTATTATTTTAGAGTTCCGGCATTCACTGAATTCCCTAAGCACCCATATTGCATTGACCAAACAACTGAATATTAACTTTAAGTTGATACCGCCCCATACCATTGTTGGCACTTTAATATTCAATTGTCTGTATATTTGTAATGCACCCAATGTCTGTTAATGACATAAGGGTAATTAGCTTAAAGCAATCCGCCGACCTCCAAGGGTCGGGGAAGCAGTGACATGCCCTTAAAATAAATATAAACACCAGCCTTAGCTAAAGGCAAGGCAAATATAAGTGTGAAGTGTATGGGCGACCTCCGGTGAAGCCGGAGCTCCGGTGAGGCCGGAGCGTAATGAAATGTCCTGAATAAAGGAGCCTTAGCTAATTAGCTAAGGCAACTATAAGTGTGAAGTGTTTGGGCGACCTCCGGTGACGCCGAAGGATAATGAGATGCCCTGAATAATTCAATTGTGGCTAATAATTCAATTGTGAAAGATAAAAAGCTAAGCCGCAGCTAAAGACTAAAGCTTAGATTATAGTAAAGCGTATTTACGATCTCCGGTGAGGCCGGAGGGAGAAGAAAAGTCCTGAATAATTATTGTGAATAACAAACACAGTTGTAATAACAAAGGCTATTGTGGATATGGCCGTGGCCTGAGACCGAAGTAAGGGCCACCGGAGGGTCGTATCTAAACAATATGAAGCCCGTCCCATGTAGTAAACAATATAAATATAATAGAACGAAAGTTATTGAGAATCCCTCATGGCGGAGTATAACTCAAGGTGGAGTGGAAAACGTTCATAACTACTCCCGAGCCGTAACGGGGAGAGGACGAAACACGGACCAAAATAACGCTAACAATTGAAAAGTCACGAAAAATAAATAACTCTTAAGTTATCATCCACCCAGAGGGGGAGAGGTGAGGGAGGGAGAACCCGCTGAACGCACAAAACGGAAAACGGGAAATCCGCTCCCCCACCGGAGCTAAGAAAGAAAACGAGAGAAAGGGGTAACTCGTGACTGCGAACAGAAAACGGGGACCCCAAGCTCTCGCTCTCTTAAACACAAAAACAGGACTAAAAAACACACAACACTATTATAAACATATAAAATAAACCTGTACATCCATAAAACACTACGATCGAAGAATAGCAACTGCTAAAACTTAAAATAAATAGCACAGTCGAGTGACGAACGCCTCGGAGGGGCGGGTACTAAACAAATACAAAGCTAAATCGCTATCTCGTTCGTAGGCTGGACTTACTAGCAAAAAGTACCATGAGTATAAATACACAAAAAAAATAAAAATAAAAATAATAACGGTTCTAAAGGCATAAGGCCAGGGACTTAACCAAGAACCTAAGTGACAGAGTACTAAACGGGCAGACAAAGATGAATTCCCAAACAGTGAACAAACAATGGCCGCCATGAAAGGCCAGACGGGAATAATAAAAGACTATACTGGATATAAAACAAAAGCCCGGTACAATAAAATACTGTCAAAACAAACTATGGTACTTAACATTGGAATGT
This sequence comes from Palaemon carinicauda, assembly GCF_036898095.1. Classification (NCBI taxonomy): domain Eukaryota; kingdom Metazoa; phylum Arthropoda; class Malacostraca; order Decapoda; family Palaemonidae; genus Palaemon; species Palaemon carinicauda. Next base: position 158,270,253 of record NC_090725.1, on the reverse strand, counting down.
GTGAAGATGGAGCTTCGGACATGACAAAATAAATCCACGATTGATAAAAAAGACCGAGAGCACAACAAAACAATTCAACACTTTGTATTCCAAAAAGAAGGATGTTGTTCAGATGGCGCTCGCGTCGTGGCGTGGGTGGTGCGGCGATGGGGGTGTGTCTAGGGCCTCTGTATCGGCCCATCCCTTTGACCAAGGAATTAACTAAATGGAAGACAACCTGTGAATAGTGGATTTCACGCGCCTTTGCTTTATACACGACACCCAAAAGGTGCTCGCGCGAGGGTTGTAACCTCAGCATTCCATGCTTTTATCTTTCTCTGGTATAATTGGAAGGTTTTATCAGAAAAGATATACAAGAAGGACTTTTCACCGGGCGCCACAGGTCGACCCAGAAAATAATATTTGTAATAACACATTTTCTAAAAGTTTTTACTGTAATATCATTATTTATCACTTTCATCATGCGCGTTAAATGCCTTCTTTGTTTACTGAGCGTGGTTGTTTACTGAGCGTACTTTATGACGCCGTCGTTTCAGGCGGCGTCATATAGAAAAACATTTCATTTGGAAGTCCTAAGAAAAATTAAGTAAAACATTGGTAAATAACAAAATCAACATACTGTACTGAATAATCAATATAATCGATGCAAAAACTAACCTATACACAAATGATGTGTAAATGCGTTTGTTTCTTCATTATGATCAGAGATAAATGTAAACAAAACATTGGTTGCCATTTTTTATCGTGCTTTTTGGCGTTTAGGAAACGCATGATATAAAATCGCCTTTAATATTTGTGCCTGTTTTAGTTTAGGGTACTGTAGTACATGCATTAAGTGTTCTGTACATTAAAGGGTAGTTTGTTAACAGTACTACGTACAAGGGAAGGTTTTAAAAGTCTGAATATACATGTTAAATAAATACGTAAATATGGTGTCACTACTTCGCGGATTTTCACCTATCGCGGTCGGGTCTGGAACCTATCTACCGCGATAAACGAGGGCTCACTGTATTATTATTACTGTATTATTATGTAGTACTGTCTGGCTAGTCAAAGGACCATATAAATCTCTAGCAGTAGTATATTAACAGGTGGCAGGTGCCCTGGCCAACCTATTACATCGCAATATCAAAACTGAAAAACAAAACTCCCCTTGAAAGGAAGTCTCTCACGCATCCCAAGAAAAATGAGAAACACTCTTAACATGACAAATTCGTAGATAATTTGTATTTTTCCTAACGATATAAACCTTAGCTATTTATTTAGGGGTATTACTTTCTGGGAAGCTGAAATGACGAGCCATTAAAATTTAGCGAGGGTTAACTTCCCACACCGCTAGTTAGCAGGGGGAGGGGGGTAGCTTGCTACCGCTCCCACTCACACACCTGTGATTTAGCTCACTTTGCTTGGAGGTAGGACTTCAAGGGAGATAAGGCTGGTAGGCAAGTTTTATAAATAGCTAAGGTTTGTATAGTTAGGAAAAATGTTATTTTCATTAGTAAAATAAATTTTTGAATATACTTACCCGATGATCATGTAGCTGTCAACTCTGTTGCCCGACAGAAATCTACGGTCGGGATACGCCAGCGATCGCTATACAGGTGGGGGTGTACACAACAGCGCCATCTGTGAGCAGGTACTCAAGTACTTCTTGTCAACAAGAACTCAATTTTCTCCTCGGTCCACTGGTTCTCTATGGGGAGGAAGGGCGGGTCCTTAAATTCATGATCATCGGGTAAGTATATTCAAAAATTTATTTTACTAATGAAAATAACATTTTTCAATATTAATCTTACCCGATGATCATGTAGCTGATTCACACCCAGGGTGGTGGGTGGAGACCAGCATACATGTTAACAAAGAAGCTAAGTATCCCGTATTTCATTTTATTAGTTATTCAAAAATAACATAAAATAAATAAGTACCTGGTAAGGAAGACGACTTGAACTGTTACTCTGCCTTTATTAAGTACGTATTCCTTACTGAGCGTAGCGGTCCTCTTAGGATGCTGAACGACTCTTAGGTGCTGAAGTATAAAGGGCTGCAACCCATACTAAAGGACCTCATCACAACCTCTAACCTCGGCGCTTCTCAAGAAAGAATTGACCACCCGCCAAATCAACAAGGATGCGGAAGGCTTCTTAGCCGACCGTACAACCCATAAAAAGTATTCAAGAGAAAGGTTAAAAAGGTTATGGGATTATGGGAATGTAGTGGCTGAGCCCTCACCTACTACTGCACTCGCTGCTACGAATGGTCCCAGGGTGTAGCAGTTCTCGTAAAGAGACTGGACATCTTTGAGATAGAATGATGCGAACACTGACTTGCTTCTCCAATAGGTTGCATCCATAACACTCTGCAGAGAACGGTTCTGTTTGAAGGCCACTGAAGTAGCCACAGCTCTCACTTCATGTGTCCTTACCTTCAGCAAAGCAAGGTCTTCTTCCTTCAGATGAGAATGTGCTTCCCTAATCAGAAGCCTGATGTAGTAAGAAACTGAGTTCTTAGACATTGGAAGAGAAGGCTTCTTGATAGCACACCATAAGGCTTCTGATTGTCCTCGTAAAGGTTTTGACCTTTTTAGATAGTACCTAAGAGCTCTAACTGGGCAAAGTACTCTCTCCAGTTCGTTCCCCACCAAGTTGGACAGGCTTGGGATCTCGAACGACTTAGGCCAAGGACGTGAAGGAAGCTCGTTTTTAGCAAAAAATCGAGCTGCAAGGAATATGTAGCCGTTTCAGATGTGAAAACTATGTTCCTGCTGAAGGCGTGGATCTCACTTACTCTTTTAGCTGTTGCCAAGCACACGAGGAAAAGAGTTTTTAATGTGAGGTCCTTAAAAGAGGCTGATTGGAGAGGTTCAAATCTTGATGACATAAGGAACCTTAGGACCACGTCTAGATTCCAGCCTGGAGTGGACAACCGACGTTCCTTTGAGGTCTCAAAAGACCTAAGGAGGTCCTGTAGATCTTTGTTGGTGGAAAGATCCAAGCCTCTGTGGCGGAAAACCGCTGCCAACATACTTCTGTAACCCTTGATCGTAGGAGCTGAAAGGGATCTTACGTTCCTTAGATGTAACAGGAAGTCAGCAATCTGGGTTACAGTGGTACTGGTTGAGGAAACTGCATTGGCCTTGCACCAGCTTCGGAAGACTTCCCATTTAGACTGATAGACTCTGAGAGTGGATGTCCTCCTTGCTCTGGCAATCGCTCTGGCTGCCTCCTTCGAAAAGCCTCTAGCTCTTGAGAGTCTTTCGATAGTCTGAAGGCAGTCAGACGAAGAGCGTGGAGGTTTGGGTGTACCTTCTTTACGTGAGGTTGACGTAGAAGGTCCACTCTTAGAGGAAGAGTCCTGGGAATGTCGACCAGCCATTGCAGTACCTCTGTGAACCATTCTCTCGCGGGCCAGAGGGGAGCAACCAACGTCAGCCGTGTCCCTTTGTGAGAGGCGAACTTCTGAAGTACCCTGTTGACAATCTTGAACGGCGGGAATGCATACAGGTCGAGATGGGACCAATCCAGCAGAAAAGCATCCACGTGAACTGCTGCTGGGTCTGGAATCGGAGAACAATACAACGGGAGCCTCTAGGTCATCGAGGTAGCGAACAGATCTATGGTTGGCTGACCCCACAGGGCCCAAAGTCTGCTGCAAACATTCTTGTGAAGGGTCCACTCTGTGGGGATGACCTGACCCTTCCGGCTGAGGCGATCTACCATGACATTCATATCGCCCTGAATGAACCTCGTTACCAGCGTGAGCTTTCGATCTTTTGACCAGATGAGGAGGTCCCTTGCGATCTCGAACAACTTCCTCGAATGAGTCCCTCCCTGCTTGGAGATGTAAGCCAAGGCTGTGGTGTTGTCGGAGTTCACCTCCACCACCTTGTTTAGCTGGAGGGACTTGAAGTTTATCAAGGCCAGATGAACCGCCAACAACTCCTTGCAATTGATGTGAAGTGTCCTTTGCTCCTGATTCCATGTTCCCGAGCATTCCTGTCCGTCCAATGTCGCACCCCAGCCCGTGTCTGATGCGTCCGAGAAGAGACGGCGGTCGGGGTTCTGAACAGCCAAAGGTAGACCTTCCTTGAGAAGAAAGCTGTTCTTCCACCACGTTAGAGTAGACCTCCTCTCTTCGGAAACAGGAACTGAGACCGTCTCTAGCGTCATGTCCTTTATCCAGTGAGCAGCTAGATGATACTGAAGGGGGCGGAGGTGGAGTCTCCCTAACTCGATGAACAGGGCCAGCGATGAAAGTGTCCCTGTTAGACTCATCCACTGCCTGACTGAGCATCGGTTCCTTCTCAGCATGCTCTGGATGCATTCTAGGGCTTGGTTGATCCTTGGGGCCGACGGAAAAGCCCGAAAAGCTCGACTCTGAATCTCCATACCCAGGTAGACAATGGTCTGGGATGGGACGAGCTGGGACTTCTCTAAATTGACCAGGAGGCCCAGTTCCTTGGTCAGATCCATAGTCCATCTGAGATTCTCCAGACAGCGACGACTTGTGGGAGCTCTTAAAAGCCAGTCGTCTGACGGAGCCGGACACAAGATCATGGTACTGCTGCACAGTCTGTGAACTGTCAACCATGGGGAAGCGAGGAAGTACAGCGACAACCCGAAACTGTCTAGACTGTCTGGGTAGTACAGACAACTCCTTATCGGGTTGCTGAGGTTGCCGCACTGCGTCACAACAAGTCACCTCTGCTGGTTGTTGAACGTCTTCCCAGTGACACACTGACTCCGTAAAAAAAAATCCTCTATCAAGGACTAAGCTTGGACTGCATGTCTTGCAACAAAGCTCAAGGTCTATGGGAGCAGGTGTGGCAACAGACGGGGTTAGTGACTGAAGCGGAACCATTTACCCTCCCTGGAAGCATGTTATGCTTAAATAAAAGTCCATAGGAGGCTAAGCAGCTTAAGGCTCCTCTCCAAATGACAGAGTCCTCAAGGGAATATCAGAAGGAGGGAGAACAGCACTTTCTCATCTACAGGAACCATATCCGAGAAAAGCTAGGTTCTCTCAGTGAGGGTTTCACTGGTGCAAAAGCAGCAGACCAGAAGGCAACGTTATGAAACTGCTTGACAGTCTGTGAACTGTCAAAAACTGAACTGTCAACCACAACAGGAGCGTGAGGACATACAGCACTGGTGTATAAGTAGCAGACCAGAAGGCAACGTCATGTAACTGTATGACAGTTTGTGAGTTGGCAACAACCAAACTCCTGACTGACTAGTTTGCTGCTGGCGAGTGGCGGAAACCACAGTGTGTTGCGGAGGCTGACACACCGTGTCAAAACACGGCAGCTTGTGGTAGCTCACGCACGGCAACGGAGTGCTCTGTGTGTGGGAGTCATCATACATCTGGCAGGGTTGACTTGTGCATGGGTGGAGGAGCTCTCACAACAAGAGTGTGAGAGCAGGAAGCCATGCCGGGCGCACAACCGTGGGAGGTGTAGGCCCACGGGTGCATCGTCAACCTTCTCCGCAGTCGGAGTGTGGGAGCTGGCAACAACAAAAGCAGAGTGCTGGTGCGTGGGAGGGGCTGCGGTGGGTTGAGGAGCATGCGGTATGGTATGCAGAGCATGCTGTAAGGTATGCAGAGCATGCTGTAAGGTATGCAGAGCATGCTGTAAGGTATGCAGAGCATGCTGTAAGGAATGCAGAGCATGCTGTAAGGTATGCAGAGCATGCTGTAAGGTATGCAGAGCATGCTGTAAGGTATGCAGAGCATGCTGTAAGGTATGCAGAGCATGCTGTAAGGTATGCAGAGCATGCTGTAAGGTATGCAGAGCATGCTGTAAGGTATGCAGAGCATGCTGCATGGGCTGTGGAGAAAGCCGCATAGTGCTGGAACCCGGCAGCTCTACAGAACCTTCCCACTGCTGATGCGGTAGCTCACGCATGTTAGCAGATGGTGCAGCAAGAACATGCGTCTGGCAGGGTGGACTGCGCATCGGTGGTGGAGCTCTCACAGGTGGAGGGTGGGAGCAGGCAGCCGCAGTATCTGCTGAGCGCACAACCTCGGCGGGTTGTAGGTTAACAGGCTGCATTGTCAACCTTCCAGCATGATACTCCTGCATGAAGGAGCAAGCTGAGACTGTATAGTCTGCAGCATGGACCACTAGGGTCTATGAAAGACAACAACAAACGGAGCTACTGTCCGTTGTGACTGAGGGTCTAAAACAGCTGGTGCGGCAACAGACGGAGTTACTGCCTGTTGCGGTACCACCTAGCCTCTCTTAGGAGGTGTGCAGTTGTCGTACTGCAGCGAGTCCGAACTGACCCAGTGGCTACACCTAGGCCGTTGGACTTGCGCGGAAGGGACCGACTTGCACTTAAAAGCTGCAAGATTTGGTCCATGGTTTCTGCGAGAAACCTCTTCCGCAGACGAGGAATAAATGGGCTCTCTCGTCTTTGTGTGGGTGGGGTGATCACGTCGGCAACGTGTGTAGATACACCCGAAACCACAGAGGGAAACGTCTGTTCGTCGATCAAGGCCTGAGGAACCCATAAGTCCTTCGACATTACTTCTCCCCTGGGCTTGGGAGCTTGTAAGAGGTATCGGACTAGGTGAACAACTGGCACGAACAGACGAACCCTCGAACGCAACACTGTAACACTTTGCGCATATCACTTTATCACTTTTGATTTTCTGTTTGCACTTATTTCACTGAACTCGAAACTTTAAGTGGTTTGTACCTGAAACACGCAATCCTATCCTTCATTAAAAGGTAGTAATTGCGAAAACAGTATTACAATGTAACAGAAAAACATAATGAAAGATAAAGAATTCAGTGGCTGGAAAAGAGACTAAACACTAGATCAAATAAACTACGTTTAAAATCTCTCCCCGCATAAAGCCTGGGAACAAGAATAAAACTCTAGAAACGTTTTACCTTCTTCCCCTATATCGACTAGGGAGAAGAGCAAAAAAACGAGAACAACGTTACCCGCTTGAACGAAACGTTTATCCTCCTCTCTCTCTCTCCCTCCGTCTCTATCTCTCTCTCTCTCTCTCTTGACTTAGAACCTGAGAGATGAGCCCAATTATATATATCGTTAAAACATATTATTTGTTAAAGGAAAAAAAAACTGAAAGGTTTCCCAAATAAAAAGTTCCTTTATAGAATTAAAACCATTTAAGCTAAGAAAGAATGAACGAAACGCTAGAATCGGTTTACTCTTACTGCAACGTGAAACCGTGAAATACTCTCTCTCTATCGTAACGATAGAGCGCAAGTTGAACGTTCTGAACGTCAACAACTGCGGAGACTAAACAAAACGTTAGTTCAACTTTGAAAACAGTACGAGACTTATCAAAGAAATTCTTTCAAAAACATTAAAATTAAAATAGCATAAATTCTTAACAGGAAAAACGATATGACGAGCTCAATGTTAATAACTTCGGTTCCAAGTAAGGACCCCCTACTATTAGGAAAGGTCGCATATAAACAAACATAAAAAAAAAATTTTTATAAGTTTATAATAAAAGGAAAGTTAATCGAAGAGGCCTATAAATGGCGGAGAGATATAAAATAAAAAATGAAAGAGAGTCTATACTCTCTTCGACACCAATACTTCCGTCTAAGGGAAGGGTCGGCCATTTAAAAGTGAAAGAGAGTCCATACTCTCTTCGTCACCATAATTAAATCAAATTAATTCCAAAAGCTTGCTAAGCTAATGATAAAGCTTCCTGAATAGCGAAGGCTAAACTCTAGAGCAAATACATCACCAAAACGTGAACAATAACTCCAGAATCAACAGCGTATCCAAGTAGGTCTAGCCGGAGGCACGACAGAGGAAAAATTGAGTTCTTGTTGACAAGAAGTACTTGAGTACCTGCTCACAGATGGCGCTGTTGTGTACACCCCCACCTGTATAGCGATCGCTGGCGTATCCCGACAGTAGATTTCTGTCGGGCAACAGAGTTGACAGCTACATGATCATCGGGTAAGATTAATATTGAAAAATATAAATTATATACGAATTTGTCATTTATTCCGTAACTGGAATACAAACCACGCTATTTATTAGGGGCGACTCACCCATTAGGAAGGGTGGATGTCCCTGCCAATCTGGCTTTTGGCTTTACCCGGGGGCTCCTTATCTGAGTATATTAGTACAGTACTCAAAAATAAGGAGTCCCTGCCCTCGCTAAAACCTTGCTACACAAGGTCTGCGGCCTACACAAGCTGTGTGTTGAGACTTGCAGAAGTGTGACTGTCTAGGTAAAGTTATTCCAAGTCTATTGTAGGAAAAACTGATGTAACCACGACTTTCCCAGTACCACCTCAGTATGGGGACGCAACAGTATTAGCTTAATACTAGGTACACATGGGAGCATGGTTTACTTGCAGTGGTTTGAGGTCAGCTTATGCAGAGAACCCAGGATGCTGCTTTCCCCATGAGAGGGTAGGATGAAGAAAAGAATAAGAACCAGTCAAATCTTTTCATTCACGCAGACTAAAACCGGATAAAAGTGCCCTCAACCTTCTCCTACTTCTCCAATAAGGACCTTAAGGTATACAACCAGCTGTTGTGCAGCCACCACCGGACCGATAAGAGATCATATCGAGTTCCTGTGGGTCACGTCTTACAGGAGAAAGGTTGTGAAAGTCAACTGGAGCATTCACATCCTTTCTGGTAAAACCTGCATCACAGAGTAATCTGCTTAGAAGGACCAAGGGAATAGCTATGCCCCTGACATCGTGAGTCGTCATGTTGAGATGATGGTTTGGTGATCCTCCTTTAGCCTCTCCCAGTGTTGATGACAAGAGAAAGGACCCGGGTGGGCTGTAGCCGTTCTCTCAAGGTAGAGTCTCATACCTTACCCTGGGTACAGTAACGGATGATCTGGACCGCCTGTTACCGAGTGGAGACTTGTGTAGGATCCGTCACCTCTGGAGACTGTTACACAACATGCTCGGGGACGAAACTGAACATTGCCTTTCGCCTTTCTCATTAATGGGCGATGTCGTAAGAGAGACCATGAAGTTCCTTGACTCGTATGGCTGCTTACAGAGTGTGTAGGAACACTGTCTTCTTAAACCAGGTGAAAATTTGTTGACTGGTGAAGTGGAACATAAGGAGGTCTCTTTAGAGACCGGAGAATTTGAACCATGTTCTGAGAGGAAGGTCTCAATTCCGACTGAAGAAAGGCAAGTTGTAAGTCCGTATGAGTTAGGAAAGGTCTAGTGATGAGAGGATGTCCCTTCCTTTCAGTTTGAAGGTAAAGGATCAAGGTTGAGTGATTGTCTTTACCTGTTGAAACTCAATAGGGGTCTTTTCCTCTTGCATATACTCGAGGATTCAGACACACTTTCACATGACACCAACCACACAAGATGTTATACTGCCTGGTAGACTGAATCTGAGGAATTCCTCAGATATCTGGACAACCTTTCGCAAACTTATTGCGAAAAGCCTCTGTGGGAGAGGAGGTACTGGGTAGTCTCCAGGCATACAATCATAGCAAAGCTATAGCTTGTGGTAGGTATCGAAGTGGGTTGTCTGTGATGTGGAGAGAGTTCTCTTGGAGAGACTATCAGGAGCTGCAAAAGGTTTGGAAACCGTTCTGCGTAATGCCATAGCGGAGCTATGAGAGTCCTTGAGAGGCTGACCGATGTTCTAGCTTTCTTGAGTGCCCTTCTCCAGACAAAACAGACGAGACGTAAACGTCACTGTTGTACCCACAATTGTTTGCCTATTTTTTGCCACAGAGCCTTGGGGTCTAGGGCTGGGGAGCAACGGCAGCCTGAGGTTTAGGAGAGTTGCGATCAGAACCCTAGTTGGAGGACCCCGTAAAGTCGGGACTTTGTCGGCTACAAGGTGATCCAAAGACAATTCGGTATACCTTATCTGAGATGCTGTGCACAGATTTTCGGCGAGCACATTCCACTAGTCTGGAATGAAGCGGGCTGATAGTGGCAACGAACTTTGTCCCATCTTAGTGTTTATACTGTTAGATGGGAAGAGGCTACGAGCAAGTTCCTTCTTGCTTGCCGATGTGAGCCTCTATGTGGTGTGTGGTATTGGCGCCCATCACATCACTGAGTGGTCAGTTAGGAACTGATGAGTCTGCTGAAGGACTGGAAAGTTGGCCTTCATCTCTTAAGAGATTTAAGTAAAGGTACTTTCGGACTCTGTCTAGAGGGCTGAGGTCATGTGGTGCAGCACTATGGTCCCTCCTCTCTTCTTTTGATGTGTTCTAAGCACAGCATCAAGTCCGAGGGGTGGGGAAGGATGAGAAGGTTATACCACTCTGTAGATTCTCGACTGACACCCATCCCTTAAGATTCGTCCAAACTTCTGGTCCCATAGGGGTCAGAATGTCTGCGGGATCAAGGGCCTGATTCCAATCAGACTCAAGTCACTCTGGGATGGGAGTTCTCGTTTTGAGAAAGTTTTGTAGAGATTAGTGTCTAGAATCATTCCCAGATACACCAGTCTTCTAGGAGGGAAGTAGGGAAGACTTCCATAGGTTTACATTGATCACTAGATCTTGGTAAAAAGACTTCAGAAGTTCCGGTGCTAACGAAAGGTTGCCACTGAGTCTGCTAAGGTCAGTCAGTCGTCCCGAACGGAGGAGACAGAAGCCGATCCTGTGAGATCAGGATGGGTGTAGTGGAAAGACCGAAGCACAGTGCCCTGAACTGGTGTTTCTTGTTTGCCTAGACTGAATCTTCCAACCTTCCTAGATGGATGGTTTGGGCCTGGAAGTATGTGTCCTTTAGGTCCAGTGTGCAAATGAAGACCTGAGGTCTTAGCCCTTGTTCGAACTCCAACATGGTGTGGACATCGACCCAAAGGGACAGCTCCTTGCGGATCCTTTTGCATAGGGGATTGTTGACGCTGGGGTCTTGACTCGTGGCGTAAAGGATCAGACGCGATGCCCTGTGTAAGGATTCTTCCCTGAGAGAGAATTCCTTTAACTAACAGAAGGAAGGCAACACTTAATCCTACCATGTGCCCGGATGGGATTGATGCTATTCCTTAGAATAGAATCAATCTGGCGAATGTTAATCACTGGTTAACGGTTGGGTATCCTGGTTACTGTGCAGTTGGAGAGTGCTCGCAAGTAGTCCCCTGTCGACAACCCGCCGATGAGGGTTGTCGATCGTTTGCCGATCACTTAAGTGTGATGGCGAACGGCCAGTAGCAAGAAGTATGTTGTATACCTTCTGATCTTGGGAAATATGGGCAGAGGTTGACTAGTAAGTCCGAGTCACGAACCGCTGGCGAATTGCCAATGATCGGTGAATTGGCGGTCTGTGAGCTGAGGATGGTAACTGACAGACAGATGAAGGCTGTCTGGTCAGTCAGCCAATGAGTTGGTAATCTACTTTGAGAGCCCTGAGAGACAGCAAAATGGTTTAAAGATAGTCAGTTGGTGATGGTAAGCCATTGATGATCAGCGATTGATTGCGGATCGGTGAGCTAGAGATCAGCAAGCTGACTATGGTCTCTCCTGGTTGGTCAGAGATCAGCAAGCTGACGATGGATGATCAAGATCAGCGAGCTGAGTTCGATGATCAAAGAAACATGAGCTGCCCATCGGTGATCTAGTGATCAGCAAGCTGATGACTAGTTATTGACTAGCAATCGGTGATAGGAATGCTAGCAATCAGAGATCGTTAGTCATTGGAGGGACTAGAGGTCAATGATCAGAGCTGAGCTAGCAATTGGCGATCTGGTGATCGGCGAGCTAGTGATCAGCAAACCATGAACTAGCCATCAGCAAGCGGTGATCTAGAGATCAGTCTGTTGATGCTTTCTTGTTTGCTGACAGTGGTCTGTCAAGGAAAAGGAAACTTCAGAAAAGACAAGGACCAAGGATTCCCCGTTTCAATTCCCCTTGGAAGATTGAATCTTCGGGATCTTGAATCCTTCTGTGAAGCCTCTTTCCTCTTTTCCCGGCGGCCATGTTAAGTGTTCGCGGGGAGAGGAATGGGGCAATGGTGACCTGTCCAAAAAGTTTTATTCCTTTTTTCTGCCTATTGTGCGATTGTGCAGGAGAGTACTGGAGCGATGGCACACAGGATGATGTTGGTGCTCAGTTTCTGCTGAAGCGCAGTTTCCGGTGAATGCGCAGAAGAGCGCTGGAGAGCAGCCAAGCGCTGGTGTGCCGGTGAGCGCTAGCTCTTTGGCAAGAGCTGGCGCATTGGATCTGTGGGCACTGGTTCTTTGGCAAGAGCTGGCGCACTGGATCTGAGACCGCAACTGTGCAGGAGGGCGCAGGAAAGTGCGGAAAAGCGCTGGCGAACAGGCAAGCGCTGGCAAACAGGCAAGCGCTGGCTCTTTGTGAAGAGTTGGCGCATTGGCGAGTGCACGTGAGCAGGAGAGTGCTGGATATGAGAGCCCAGGTAAGCGCTGGCGCGCAGTAAGGCACTGTAGTTTTGTGCAGTCTCTCAGAATGCGCCAAAGCGCGTGACTGGTTGCGAAAGGGCAGGTGCATGGGCACGCGATTGCGTGGCGTGCACACGTTGAAGAATGCTGGTACGCGCGGAAAACCGTTGGGGCGTGCGGTAACCGTTGGCGGGCGCCCGCACGCTTTAGACTGCGGGCGCGCACGCGGAAGACTGTTGGCATGCGCACGTGGAAGACTGTTGGCGCGAGCACGGAAGACTGTTGGTGCTAGCGCGCGCGCGTTAAGACTGCAGGCATGTGGAAGCAATGGTGCGCATGAGCGCGGGAGCGTAGGAAAGCCCTGGCGTGCAGGTGCAGGAGAGAGCTGGCGCACAGATGCAGGAACGATCCACAGAAGAGTCTAGGACCGAAGTCCAAGGACTAACTGTAGCGTAAGGTAGCGCTGGTAGGTCGACAGGTCAGCTGGCAGGATGACCAGAGAGCTGGGATAAGCCCTTTGGAAGGGCAAACATCCATTAATGGGGACCGTGAAAGGTCCACGGAAGAGTCCAGGACCAAAGTCCAAGGACTAACTGCAGCGTAAGGTTGCGTTGGTAGGTCAGCAGGTCAGCTGGCAGGATGATCAGGAACTGGGATGTGCCCATTGGAAGGGCGAACATCCACCAATGGCAACTGTGAAAGGTCCATGGAAGAGTCCAGGACCGAAGTCCACAGACTAAGCTGCAGCGCAAGGTTGCGCTGGTAGGTCTGCTGGTAGGATGATCAGGAACTGATGACGCCCATGACGGTTGGTGGACCAGAAAGCTGACCTTAGCAGTAACGATCCTCCGAAGAGGAGTCTCTTGAGTGGCCCCTCTCATGAGAGAGATGATCACTTCAAGAGAGACTTGCTTAAGACTATGCTCTGCCCCCGAAGGAAGAGAGACTCAGCAAAGGGGGGAGTGTCGTCTAGGCGAAGACAGCAACAGCAGTCGGAGTCTGTGAAGTGATTAAGATGCAGGCAGTTCTCCCTCGGAAGGGGAAAACAACCTTCCTCGAAGATGAAGGGCTGATCAGGTGTTGCCATGGGCGTACTTCTGAGAGAAGGGATTACGCCCAAGATGATGCCCATGAGGGCCAGTGAATAAGGAAGCTGACCTTCAACAGCAGCGATCCTCCGAAGAGGAGTCTCTATGAGTGGCCTCTCTCACGAACGAGAGAGGTGAACACTTCGTAGGAGAGACTTGCCTAAGACTGCGCTCCGCCCCTGAAGGAAGAGAGACTCAGCAAAGGGGGAAAGTAGTCTGGGCAAAGGCAGCAACAGCAGTCGGAGACGATGAATTTATTAAGATGAGAAGTTCTCCCTCGGCAGGGAGAAACCACCTCACACCTCGGGAGGAAACTTTCCCTCAGAAGGGAAAGTTGTCCAGCCCCTGGAGGCGAACCTCCTGGTTAGCGTTCTAAGATGATCTGAAGTGCTGGTCATGTTGTCACGGGTGTACCTCTAAGAGAAGGGATGACACCCATGAAGACGTCCTCTGAGGGACGGCAGTGACAGCAGATTCCCCAGGCATGAACAGAACAGCTCTGCTTCATCGGCACTCATAGTCGAACGAAGAAAACTGCATAGCTAACTGGGAAAAAATAAATAAAATGATATTTTCATTATAAAATAAATTTTTGAACATACTTAGGCTACCCTGTGGAGATATATATATACAGTAGCTTAAGTCCCTGACGTCACGGCAGAAAATTCAAAACTCGCGGCAATCGCAGATTGAGTAGCTAGGTGTACCACCAGTGAGCCCTTATGCGACGATACTTAGAACCATTCCATGTCTCATCAGGTTTTCCATCCCCATAGGTCTCTAGAGGGGAGGAGGGAGGGAGTTAAATTATATATATCCACTGGGTAAGCATGTTCAAAAATTTATTTTATAATGAAAATATAATTTTTAAACATCTGACTTAGCTGGTGGATATATATATCGCTGATTGACACCCTTGGTGGAGGGTTAGAGACCAGCTAAAACATTATTGGAATATTGCTCAAGAGTTTTATAAAAACAAACTTAAGGCTTCGTACCTGATAAGGAAGCTGACTTTTATGATTCTCTGCCTCATTAGTCCGCTATCCTTATGAGATCCAGCGATCCACTCAGGGGGCTGAAAGACCTCTAGGAGCTGTCAAAAAACGGTGTAAATACTGTACCTCCCTATGACAGGACCTCAACCAATACCCTTGTTCTGGGCACTCTCAAAAAACAAGTTGGACCACCTGCTAAAATCAATGATTGCGGAAGACTGTCGACCAGTCTCCACAAACAACCAAAAATACAATAGTTTCAAGAGAAGAAAAAAGGCATTAGGATTAGGGGAATGTAGTGGTAGAGCCTCCACCCACTACTGCACTCGCTGCTACGAATGGTCCCAAAGTGTAGCAGTCCTCGTAAAGAGTCTGGACACGTTTCAAATAATGTGAGGCTAACACAGATTTACTCCTCCAAAAGGTTGTGTCCATAATGCTCTGTAAGGATCGATTTTGCTTGAAAGCCACAGAAGTTGCCACAGCTCTGACTTCGTGTGTCTTCACTTTCAGCAGTTTAAGGTCTGCCTCACCACAGTGAGTGTGAGCCTCTCTAATCAAGAGCCTGATAAAATATAATAAGGCGTTCTTTGACACTGGTAAGGAGGGCTTCTTGATAGAACACCATAGAGCTTCAGACTTGCCTCGCAATTTTTTAGTTTTGTCTAGATAAAATTTAATTGCTCTTACAGGGGACAGGACCTTCTCTATTTCTTCACCAACCACATCTGAAAGGTTTGGAATCTCGAAAGACTTCGGCCATTCTTGGCCAGGAAACCAAGCTGTAAGGAGCATATAGCTTACTATTACTGAAGCCAATATTCTTGCTAAAAGCATGAACCTCACTGACTCTTTTAGCTGTTGCCAGACTTACTAAGAAAAGCGTCTTCAAGGTAAGATCTTTAAAAGAGGTTAAGTGTAAGGGCTCAAACTTATCACTCATAAGAAACTTCAGGACAACATCCAGATTCCAAGCTGGTGATTCTAGTTGATGCTCCTTAGAGGTCTCAAAGGATTTGAGAAGGTCTTGAAGGTCTTTGCTGTTAGAGAAGTCCAAGTTCCTGTGCCTGAAAACGGCCGCTAGCATGCTCCTATAACCTTTAATGGTAGAGGAGGAAAACTTGCGTTCTCTCCTAAGGTGTAAAAGGAAGTCAGCGATTTGGGTCAGAGAGGTACTGGATGAGGAAACTGAGTTGACTTTGCACCAATCTCGAAAAACCTCCCATTTGGACTGGTAGACCTTGATGGTAGAGGTCCTCCTTGCTCTAGTGATAGCTCTAGCTGCCTCCTTCGAAAAGCCTCTAGCTCTTGTGAGTTTTTCGATAGTCTGAAGGCAGTTAGACGTAGAGCTCGGAGATTTTGATGGAACCTTTTCAAGTGCAGTTGTCTGAGAAGATCTCTCCACATTGGTAGGCTTCTTGGCATGTCCACCATCCATTGAAGTACCTCGGTGAACCATTCTCTTGATGGCCAGAGGGGAGCAACTAGAGTCAATCTGGTTCCCTCGTGAGAGACAAACTTTTGTAAGACTTTGTGCAGGACTTTGAAAGGGGGGAACGCGTACAAATCCAGGTGAGACCAGTCCAGCAGGAAAGCGTCGATGTGGACTGCTTCTAGATCTGGTACTGGAGAGCAGTACATTTAAAGCCTCTTCGTTCTCGAGGTTGCAAACAGGTCTGTGAACGGAAGACCCCAAATCCGCCAAAGTTTCTTGCAAACCTCCTGATGCAGAGTCCATTCCATGGGAATGACTTGGTTTCTTCTGCTGAGGCTGTCTGCCATCACGTTCCTCTCTCCTTGGATGAACCTTGTGAGTAAGGTGATGTTCCTTTCCTACGCCCAAACTAGAAGCTCCCTTGCAGTCTTGTAAAGGGACTTCGAGTGGGTCCCGCTTTGTTTGGAAATGTAGGCCAACGCTGTGGTGTTGTCTGCGTTTACTTGCACTACTTTGTTCAGAATCAACCTTTCGAACCCTTGAAGGGCTAACAGGACTGCTAATAGCTCCTTGTGGTTGATGTGGAGGCTCTCTTGGTCTTTTGTCCACAGACCCGAGCACTCCAGTTTGCCCAGTGTTGCTCCCCACCCTGAGTCCGAAGCGTCGGAACACAACACAAGGTCTGGGCTCCTTTGCTCTAGCAAGAGGCCCTCCTGAAATTTGGTTGTGTCGTTCCACCACTGTAGGCAACTCTTGACAGACTCTGGAAGTGGAATACTTTCTGTCTCTACGCCCTTCTCCTTGTCCCAATAGTGGTTGAGGTGAAATTGAAGAGGGCAGAGATTTAGTCTTCCTAGGGAGACAAACTGCTCCAGTGAGGAGAGTGTTCCCAGCAGACTCATCCACTGTCTCACAAAACAATTTCTATTCCCTAGAAAAAGACAAATCTTTAGGAGGGCTTGTTCTATCCTTGTGGGTGATGGAAAAGCCCGAAAAACTAGACTCTGAATCTCCATCCCAAAATAAAGAATCTTCTGAGATGGGATCAGTTGGGACTTCTCTGTGTTGACAAGAAGACCCAGTTCCTTTGCTAATGTCAATGTCATTCTAAGATCCTCCAGACAGCGAATGAAGGAAGACACCCTGAGTAACCAGTCGTCCAGATACAGGGAGGCTCTGATACCTGTTGAATGCAGGAAGCTTGCCACATTTAGCATAAGCTTTGTAAAAATAAGAGGAGCGGTGCTGAGGCTGAAACACATGGCCCGAAACTGGAATACAGTACTTCCTTCCCGAAGACGAACCTCAGGTAACGTTTTAAGTTCGGATGTATAGGGATATGAAAATAGGCGTCCTGGAGGTCTCCATCGAAAACTTCGTTTTCTGAATGAAAGTGTTGAGAGCGCTTACATCTAGAACTGGTCTCCATCCCCCCCCCCCCCCCCCCCCCGAGTTCTTTGGAACCAGGAAGAGGTGGTTGTAAAAACATGGAGACTGCAAGTCCTGTGCCCTCTCTACTGCCCCTTTTTCCAACAAGAGGGACACTTGTAGAAGCAAAGCCTGTCTCTTTGAGTCCTCTCGGTATCTGGGGGAGAGATCTATTGGATCTTGAACTAAAGGGGGTTTCTTTATGAAAGGAATCTTGTATCCCTCCTTCAACATATGGACGGACCATGGGTCCGCTCCCCTTCTCTCCCAAGCCTGCCAGAAGTTGTTCAGTCTGGCCCCTACTGCTGTCTGAAGTCGAAAGCAGTCAGACCCTGCTTCGACCCGATCTTGATCCAATACTTTTTCCTCTTTTCCTATTAGGTCTGGAGTTACCCCTACTGACGGGTCTACCTCGAAAGGGAGGAATAAATCTAGACAAAGGAGTATCCACTTTTGGTTTGTTGCTAGAAAAGGAAGCTGGAAGTACTTTTCGAGCTGTCTTGGAGATCAAGTCATGGGTGGCCTTCTGGAATAAAGATGCAGCAACCTCTTTCACAAGTTCTTGTGGGAACAGAGAATGAGAGAGCGGTGCAAACAGTAATTCAGACCTCTGACAAGGGGTGACCCCCATGGCAAGGAAAGAACACATCTGAGCTCGTCTTGAGAACTCCAGCCGTAAAAAGGGCTGCTAATTCGTTAGAGCCATCCCTAACAGCTTTGTCCATGCAAGACATAATCTGAATAAAACTATCATTGTTCTTAAAAGAAGAAACTTTCCTCCCCAAGGCTCCCAGATTCCAGTCGAGAAAGTTGAAAACCTCGAAGGCTCTGAAGACGTCCTTGAGAAGATGATCGAGTTCCGAAGTCGTCCAGAAAATTTTAGTACGTCTCATGGCTAATCAACGAGAAGAGTCTACTAAGCTTGAGAAGTCCCCCTGGGCAGAGGCAGGTACTCCCAAGCCGAGAACTTCACCTGTCTCGTACCACACACTTGACCTGGAAGCTAGTCTAGCTGGAGGGAAAGAAAAAGCCAACTTGCCTAGATTTTTCTTGGACTGCATCCAGTCTCCCAACAATTTTAAAGCTCTCTTAGATGATCTTGAAAGAACCATCTTTGTAAAAATAGGAGCTTGAATTGCTGTCCCCAAAGTGAACTCTGAAGGAGGGGAGCGTGGAGCAACAGGAACAAAGTGACTAGGAAATTCCTCCGTAAAAATTTTCATTATTTTCTTAAGGTCTAAAGAATGCTGTGCGGTCTTAGGCTCTTCTTCCTCTGGTAAGTCTTCCAAAGGTTCAGCTGCAGAAAGAGGATCATCAACATCTTCTTCCGACAAGGCTTCAGCTGGAATAAAGACGTCTTTGCGCGCCTGTGCGCGAACTAGACGTTTGGCGCCGCGTGCGCCAACTTGACATCCTGCATCAACTTGCCATTTAGTGTCATGATCAACTTGAAGTTCGACGTCACGTCTAACTTGATATGATTGACGCTCGACGTCACGTTTAACTTGACGTTCGGCATCACGTTTGACTGCATGATGAACGTCATTATCAGTTAACACGTCAGCTTGACGTTCAGCTTCACGCCTGGAAGCTTGACGTTTAAGCTTAAGCTTAACCGAGTTACGACCCTCAGATTGCGAAGCTTCATGACGCTCAGGAACTCGTCGATATGACTGCATAATTGAAGATAGCGCAAGCTGCATGTCTTGTAAAAGGCTTAACTTAGGGTCAACTTGAGGTAAAGTTCGGCCCGAAACGCCGGCGATCAATTCACCTTCTTCCCCGCCTGGAACGTCCAGACGACACAACAGGTCCAGGAACATGCATAGCAATCGCTGGAAGTTTGTCCGAACCAGACGTTCTAAGAGGACGTTTGGCAGGAGAACCTTCTTCAAAAGAAGGCAATGGCTCTAGACTGCTCCAATAACTACAGCCAGGTATTTGAGGCGATAAATGACTCTGATCTATTGAGATCATTTTCCTCTTGAGAGGTCTGGAAACTTGACGCCAGTCGCGATTATAATTTTTACTGACTAAAGCGTCATCTGAAGATGAGGTAAACTTAACCTCACCTTTCCGATGGTGAGGGCGAGCGTTTCGTGAAACGTCAACAGAAACGCTCGAGGGGACGTCTGCTCGTGCGGTTACGTCTCTCGTTCCCTTTCGCCGATCGACATTCCTTCTCCCAGGGGTTGGGGAGCTTGAAAGAGGTCTTAGGCTAGGTGAACGGCAGGTACGAGCAGACGCACCCTCCACAGCACTGAACACATTTCCCGCACTTTTGGCACTAACACTGGCACTTTTAAGCATATTCACATCAGACATAAGTTGGTTCCTGTCTGTAGCAAGCGATTCAACCCTAACACCAAGGGCTTGAATAGCACTCATCATATCCTTAAGTGAAGGCTCATCGGTAACAGTAGGAGGTTCATGAACTATCACTACAGGGGAAGGAATAGGTTCAGGGATACGGGGAGAGGAAAATTCTCTAGATCGAGAAGAACTTCGTCTGACTTTATCTCTCTCTAACTTACGAGTGTACCGATCGAAATCCAGCCACTCGCTCTCAGATAACAACACACATTCATCACATTGATCCCCTAATTGACAAATCTTACCTCTACATTTAGTACAAATAGAGTGGGGATCGATAGAGGCCTTAGGAAGGCGGGTTTAAAAGCCTTTCACACACTTTCTATAAACTGGGGAAGGGTCAGTCATTTTGGAAAATTCCAGAGAGAGATCAACAAGCAGAGGTCAAAATAATTAAAATCCAAAGAGGTTCAAGAGAATCCGTAAGTAAATCCAATCAAGCGAAAGCCAATTAACCAAAAAAAAGTACTTCACCAAAGATACTGCAAAAATCGAAGGTCATAACGAGCGAATGTTCCAATGATGTCGCCAGCAATGGCGGCAGAGAAGATCTGAGGAATCCTGGAATGGTTCCAGTTACCTGGCGAGTGGTGGCGCTAGTAGTACACCTAGCTACCCAATCTGCGATTGCCACGAGTTTTAAATTTCTGCCGTGACGCCAGAGACGTAAGCTATATATATATACAGCGGCTAAGTCAGATGTTTAAAAATAAGGTCTCCTGCGTCATTATTATACCTACGGGCGAGTGTTGAGACACATGGGTACAACTGGACTGACGAGGTACCTTTTCTGTCACGTACTGGATTACAGGACAATCCTCCGGCGCCTCCTGATCATCAGTGACCAAGCCCTCAGCGTCAGGTACACGAGATTTTACCTCACCCCTATGGCCCAGAATCACGTTAGTTGGAGGGACGTAATTGCGGAGCTTGATCAGAGGGTTAAAATGCACTCCAGACAGACACTGAAGATGCACACACTGAGGCTCAGTCACGGATGGATCACGATAGACTACGGGACAAGTGGAACCCCAATGGACCCAGATTTCCAGGTTCAATAGCTTAGATGCTGCCAAGAGCAACTCCACAGCTGGAACTGTACCTGGAAAACGCATTACCTTCATCCTGTTCCTGCTGGTCTTGTCCAGTTTGAAGTCTAGTTGACCGGCGTCTTTCAGAAACTGCTAAACTAAGGCATCCCGGAGCTTGGCTCCCTTCAGCTGAGAGTCGGGTGCGAAACCTGACCCTTCTGTCTAGCAGTTCATGACTAGCTCCAAGGATTCTATGAGAGAATCTGGACCACCATGAACCTCCTTATACAAGGCCAGTCCAGTAGGCAACTTGGGAGTGCTGGGTTCAATAGCAAACAGACAGTCAGTTACTGTAATGCGAGCTAGCGGGATAACCAGTCAGCTGCTGCATTCTGATCACCTAGACAGTAATTAACTATAAAGTTAAATTCGCGCAGGTCCTCCAGTGTCCGTGCTAGACAGCTGTCCACCATCTTCATGTCATGAAAGTACATTGGGGGACAGTGATCAGAATGAATCACGAAGAACTGACCATAGAGGAAAGCCCTGAAGGTTTTCACCCCCCATCGCAGAGCAGCCAACTCACGCTCAAAGGTAGAGTAACGGGTCTCGCAGTCAAGGAAAGTCATGGAGTCGTACGCTATCACTCGATGCTCCCCTGGATGCTCCAAGGACTCCTGGCACAGATAAGCACCAGCACCCTCACCCGAAGCGTCAACAAACAACTCCAAGGGTTTAGCATCAGCGGAGTAGTCAGGGTACGACAACATAATGTCCTCCTTGATCAGCTCCTTCAAGCGCACAAAAGCACCGTCCATTTCTGCAGTCCACTTCAGTTTCCTAGTCCCTTGGGATTTTTGTCCTCCAGTCTTCGCAGATAATGGTTTGGCTATCTGTGAGCACAGGGGGATAAACTTCCGTTGGAAGTTTACCAGTCCCAGAAATCCCCGTAGCTCATGAACAGTGGTCGGTTTAGGGAAGTCCTCCACTTTCTGGATGTATTCTGGTAGCTTTCGCATACCAGAACGTCCAACTAGATGACCAAGATACTAGACCTCGGCTCGAACCCAAGAACACTTCCCGAGTTTTATCTCGAGTCCGTGCTTCTGGAGAGTAGCCAAAACTTGTTCTACCAGTTTCAGGTGCTCCTCGAAAGAAGACCCAAGTATCAAGATGTCATCAATGTAGACAACCACCTTGGCTTTCGGGAACTCTTGGAGAATACTCTGCATTTCTCTCTGGATCATTGCAGGTGCATTTTTCAATCCAAACGATAATTGTCTGAACTGCCAGTGTCCAAAGGCGGTAGAGAAAGCCGTGTATTCTTTACTGTCCTCTGCTAATGGTAACTGGTAGTATCAACGAACCATGTCAAGGGTTGTAAAGTATTTGACTCCTTGAAGTCCAAATACGGAATCGGCCATGTTAGGCATCGGGAAATTATCAGAGACAGTCACCTTATTCAGTCTACAGAAGTCCACACACAACCGTATACTATTGTCCTTTTTTCGGACTGGAACAATGGGTGAAGACCAAGGAGAGATGCTGGGTTCAATAATACCCAGTTCATGCAACTCCTTGCACTTTTCCTCGATGGCGTCAGCGACGGGCTTGGCAAACCGTCGAACTCATGGGCATCTCGTCATACAAGTGGATGCGTATTGGGGTGCTTGAGCACTCTCCCACATCATCACCACCAGTACTGATGACTGGCAGATGACGTCCATAGGAGAAAGCTGGCCTTCTATATCCTTTTCTGGCAACGTTTCTTCGGGAGCAGCAGTGTTGAGAGCAGTTTCCTTCTCAAAAATATCCTGAGTACCAACAGCAATAGAAACAGGATCATTACGAATAATATCAAGCGGGCGTGACGCTTGTGGCTCAGCCGAACGCTCGCGATCAACTCGATCGGAGTCAAAGAGTTCCTGAACTTGAACTGCATCAATGTCTTCTTGGAAAGAGTGAGCCTCATTATCATAGAGAGCCTCATTATCATAATCCAGACTAACGTCCAAAATATGGTAAGGGATAGGGCGTTCAGGATCGTATCCTGAAACGCGCTTGCCGTCAATTCCTGACAAGCGTTCGACGCTGCGAACCGCTTGCTGTTCAGCGACTTTTTCGTCTGTTTTCTGTTCGGATACACGACCTGGAGGACGTTCACTAAAATAATTTGAGGAGTGAAGAGCGTCCTGAAATGTAGGACGTTCGACAGCCTGTTTCGCAGGACGTTCGGCAGCCTGTTCCGAAGGACGATTGGCAGCCTGTTTCGTAGGATGTTCGGGAGCCTGTTTCGAAGGACGTCCGATAGCCTGCTTCGAAGGATGAACGGCAGCCTGTTTCTCAGGACGTTCGGCAGCACGTTTGGAAGGACGTTTGATAACCTTTTCAACAGGACGTCCAACGTCTTTCTTTGAAGGACGTTCGAGCACACGATCTGACGGAAGGATCTCCTTGCGCTTGTAAGGGCGTTCGTGTTCTATATAGGGGCTGTCAACGGAGGACTTAGGTGAACGTTCACGATCACTTCCTAAAGGACGTTCATAGAGGCTAGCTGGAAGCTTAGATCCTCGACTATGAGGGCATTCGAGAACACGTCCTACAGGACGTTTCAAAACTTGTAGAACAGCCTGCTCGCTGTCTCGATCCCGACCAAAACTGTCACGTGTGCTGGTTAGAGGTTTGTCGCTACGCTAGTAGTTCTGCATGAACGACGCGAGCCTGCTTTGCATGTCTTGCAGCATAACAAAATTAGGATCTGAACGTTGAGAAATCGGTGATGAAACCACAACGTTCTCCTCATCGCTCAGAGGAATAGAGAGCCTGGAAGGTGAAAACCAGTCTGAAGGCTGCGCTGGCGCCTGGAATGAGGTTAAGCCTGATCCTGACAGCATAGGAGGATCCTTGGAAGCGTCCAATGTCCTATAAGGACGTTTTATCGGAGGACTTTCAAACGTCTCTGGTGTATCCCAGCGACTACATCCAGGTCGTGAACTAGCAGGACGTCGGTAGGCCTTATCATAGGTCCTCTTAAGAGGTCTGGAAGCAAGCTTCCAGCCTCTTTTAGGCAAGGGGTCATCCGAAGACGACGAGAAACACTTAACCTCACCTTTCCATTGGTGAGGGTGAACGTCCTGGGAAGCGCCCACAGGTATGTTCAAGGGGACGTCTGCTCGTGTATTAAAGCCTCTCGTCTCCTTTCGTCTGTCGACATTCCTTCTCCCAGGGGTTGGGGAGCTTGGAAGAGGTCTAGGACTAGGAGGACGACAGACGCGAGCAGACGCACCCTCCACTGCACTCAACTTCACTGCATTTTTTGCACTTTCACCCATGAACTGCCTTACATCGGACATCAGCTGTGTTCTGTCTGCAGCAAGCGATTCCACTTTAGCGCCCAGCGCTTGAATCGCTACTAACATATCTTTGAGTGACGGCTCATTAGCAGTTGCAATAGTGGGATCAGGATCTACCACTGCAGGGGAAGGAACAGGATTAATGACATGGGAAGAGGAAAAGTCTTTAGAAGAGCGAGAAGAACTTCGCCTCAATCTATCCCTTTTGAGTTTACGTTTATACCTATCAAACTCAATCCATTCATGCTCTGATAGTAGTACACACTCATCACAGCGATCTCGCAAATCACACTCTTTACCTCTGCAAGCAACACAGAGAGAATGGGGGTCAAGTGACTACTCATACATAACCTAAAAGTTATAGGGGGGGTGTCCATTTTGAAAAATTAAAGAGAAATCAGACTAGCAAAGGTCAAAAATTATCTACATCCAAATCAAATTAAGAATATCCAAAGCAAGATAAAAAACAAGCGGGAGTCAACAACCAAAGTTTTGTACTTCACCAAAATAAGATCAATATTGACGAGAGCAGAATTCACGTGTCGCCGCTAGCGACGGCAGAGAATATATGAGGGTTCCTGGAATGGTTCCCAGGTATCTCGCTAGGGCGCAGGGGTGGTACACCTGGCTATCCAATTGGCGACTAGCGCGAGTTTTGAATTTTCTGCCGTGACGTCAGGGACGTAAGCTATATATATAACTACCGGGTAAGTCTTATGTTTAAAAAGGCGGGTTACTCAGTGTCTAAGGTATTCACACTAAGTAACAGACACCCTACCTTTCTTGCTCCTGCTTTAATATCATTACCCTTTACGTGGAAGGCATTTCAATCTGTCACCAAGGCAGTGGAGGCAGGCAAACCATGTCCTGCACTCGAGGAGTGCAAGCCTCTATCACTAGCCTTTCCCATGCAGGAGAAAGATTGGAAGGAAGTCCATTTAACCTTTTCAGTAGGGAAGCTAGACGCGGATGTTGCTGGACGACAGTTTAGCGAGAATCTCCCTAAACTTTCTGAACGTCTCCTGTGCAAAGAACAAGAGACAAAGGAGAGACTCACAGCCTCCCTATCCCTACAGAACTGTATGGAGTTGTGTTAAGCCCATCAAGATACCCCAGACATGCTAATGGTCTTGGCTAAAATGCATATGGCCCACCTTAGTAAGAGACCTTTATGCTTTTATGAAGACTAGGAGAGCCTGTAGGGAGTTTGTGTTTGCTGCTGCAACAGCAAAACATGAAACAAGGAAGCTAATATATTCCAACATCTGGGGTAGAGACCTGTTTCCAAACGAGGTAGTCAGGGAGGTCATTAAGAATGCCACCACGGAGAATATGGAACTTCTCCAGAAGTGGGGCATCTCTTCAAAAAGAAAGTCTTCTACGGATGTGGGTCCCCAACCTAAGAGGAAGACGGAAAAATCTAGAAATTTTCCTCGGGCTGTTCAACAACATCCTACAGTTTCAAGGACCGCGGTGCCACAGGCAACCGGTCAAAGATGTAAACTTTCTGATCAATCAAAGCAAAGAGATGCTTCTGGTAGGATGAAGGCTCCTTCAGGATCGCTGGACCTTCGATCCTTGGGTCCAAGGCCTAATCAAGATGTGACTAGGATGAAAAATACACATGCCTCTACCATTATTTCCTCAACTCTTCCTACACCCCAATCCCATCCTGGAAGAGTATACCTTAGAGCAATAAAGCATACAGGTAATAAGGAAAGCATAGTCCATCAAATTCCAGGAGAGGCTGTTTGATGTTCACAAGAAGGACTCAAGAAAACTCAGAGTCATTCTAGACTTGTTGCCACTCAACAAGTTCAAACAAAAAAGCAAGTGCAGAATGTTGATCCTTCTGAACATAGGGACCCTATTTCAAAAAAGGGTGTTCACAGTCTTGTTAGACCTGGAAGATACCTATTGGGAGCTTCCAGTCAGTCGCCCTTTCCCCTCCTACCGAGGATTCAAGTTACAGAGGATAACGTATTTCTAAGGACAGATACTAGTCAGACTAAATATAGTCCTAAGTATCTTCACGAAATTGGCGGACACGGTCACGCAAAAACCAAGCCTAGCAGTGGTTCGGGTAACAAAGTACCTGGACGAAAGGCTGGTGTGGGCAGCACCCGAAGTGGCTGGTCTATGAGCATCCAAGGAAGTAATCCGGTTCCGGGAACATCGGGGATGCAAAATCAATGCCAAGAAGTCTCAAGTCTCTCCAGCTCAAAGGCTTCAATGGTTAAAAAACCATCGAAACCTGAGGTCACTCCGACTCTCCTTTCCCTTAGGGAGGTAAAAGGAGATCACAGGGTCGGTCAAGAGACTATGGTAATCGGTCAGGATTCCAAGACGCTAACAAGGAAGAGTTCTGAACTTTCTCCAGTTAGCAATAATGACAGACCCAGTGTTAAGAGCACAGCTGAAAGATGCATTAAGGGTCTGGAGAAGATACGAATCAAACGCTCGAAGAGATCTAAAAGGACCGATATCGGTCTTTCCTTAATCACTTCCCTAACGACGATCAAAGGCCGAAAGCCTATTGAAGATCGTGCCCTTGCAACTACCTCGACCGTTGAAGATCATCCGCATGGATGCCTAGTCGAAAGAATGGGGTGTTCACTCCCATCAGAGAAAAATTCAAGGAACTCGGTTAGTTCTATCCAAGACCATGTTAGTCCTGTCGTGGTTGATGAAACTCTCTCCACGCAGATCAGACCTCCTCAGGCTGATCTGGGACATCGAAGCAATACTGAGACGTCGGAACTGACAAGGCTAGAGGGCGTCTCATATAGTTTAGGTGACATTAGCCATCCCTTGCCTAAAAGGATGGCACCTATCAGCAGTTCATGTTCAATTGATCCGCAATGTGACAGCGGATGCTCTACTCAGGCTTAGGCCAGCAGAGTTGGAATGGTCCACAGACGCAGACCTATTCTCTCCCAGATGGGAACAAGTCCCCGATCTGCAGATCACCTCTTCATGACGAGCGTCATCAAGAAACTACCTCGATATGTAGCCCCATAAGAGGATCCTCTAGAGGAGATAACAGACAACAGGTCTATAGTATGGAAAGGATGGACTCAGGAATTCCTGTTCATCCCATCCAATTCCCTGCTGAAGGTCCTCAATATACTGAGGTCCTTCCAGGGAAGAGTAGCTCTGGTGGCTTCCATGTAGCCTGAGAGCAACTGGTTCCTTCTAACGAAGGAACTGAGACTGAGGCTGGCCCTAGTACTGAACCAAGTACTATTTTAGAGGGCTCAGAAGTTAATTGCCTTCGATTTTTCAGAGAGATCCCAAAACCTTCATTTCATGATTTTCTTGCCCTAGCGGTTAGTTAAAGATTTGGGATCTCAGAATATAATATAGGATTCCTAGGAGAATACAAGTCTAAGTCAACTAGAAGACAATATGAGTCATCTTGGAAAAAGTGGGTTGCTTTTGTAAAAGCAAAAGAACCGAAAGAAATTTCAACGAACTTCTGTCTGTCCTTCTTTGTCCACCTTCATAATCAAGGTCTGGCAGCCAACACAATAACTACGTGTAACTCAGCTTTGACTAGACCTCTTCTATATGCCTTCCAAGTGGATCTGGCGAATGAAATCTTTAATGAGATTTCGAAGGCATGCGCAAGGCTTAGGCCCGCAACATCTCCAAAGCCCATCTCATGGTCTTTGGACAAGGTCCTACATTATGCCTCATCTGTGAAGAATGAAGATGGTTCCCTCAAGGATCTAACCCAAAAGGTTATTTTTCTGTTTGCTATAGCCTCTGGGGCTAGAGTTAGTGAAATAGTAGCCCTATCTAGAAATGAGGGCCACATTCAGTTCACAGAAAGGGGAGAACTGAATCTCTTTCCTGATCCAACCTTTCTCGCTAAGAATGAGCTACCCACAAAAAGGTAGGGTCCTTGGAGAATCTGCCCTCTGAAGGAAGATGTCTCTCTATGTCCCGTGAGTGTCTAAAGGTCTATCTTCGTAGGACTTCAGACTTCAAGGGAAGACAGCTCTTTAAAGGAGAAACCTCTGGATCAAACTTAACCCTAAAACAACTGAGGGCAAAGCTCACCTACTTTATTCGCAGAACAAATCCTGACAGTACTCCCGCAGGTCATGATCTGAGGATAATTGCTTCATCACTGAACTTCTTTCAGTATATGGACTTTGAGCGTCTTTGTTGATATACCGGATGGAAATCATCCAGAGTGTTTTACTAACACTATGCTAAGCAGGTCCATGATCTAAAGCACTATGTGGTGGCGGCAGGTAGCGTGTTAAAACCTGCCTCCTAATTACTACAATAAACAGTTAATTAACTGGAACCTTGAATGTCCTCGCTCATATACTGGATGGGGATCATCCAGAGTGTTCTACAAACACTATGCATAGGAGGTCCATGAACTGAAGCATTATGTGGTGGCGACAGGTAGTGTATTAGAACCTGCCGTCTGATTACTGTGATGAACAGTTAATTGATTGGAACTATCAATTAGGGAGAATGGGTGTCAACACTGTTAGCGTGATACCCTCTAAATGAGTGTCACCATGGTGACACTAATTCTGTTCATAATCTCAGGTGTAGAATTATACAGATAAACACTTGTGCCATGTGTACATAGTACACAGTGTTGATAGGAGGCAACATTTACAGAAATTATAAAGGAAAAATTTATTAAAAAAAATTTTCAGTCGTAGGGTGGCACTCATCAATTTTTACCTTTCAAAAAAGGAAAATTAATTTTGGTATACGTTGCATGTATATTTCCTTTATCATGTTACATTAGTTTCACTCGTTTTTCAATTAGTCATTTGTTAGAAATAAATGGCTATTAGATTGTAATTGCGTCCTACTTCGCCCGGCAATTTGCATATGTAAGATGCCAGAGTTCTTTGACTTACTCATGTAAGTGAACCTCCTATCATAGTATGCTTACAAACAATAGATATGATGGACACTGATATTGTTCTGACAAGATATACAAACCGTGAGACCGTTTGTATACTCAGTGAATACTCATGTTTGTTCATACAATATATGCTAACCTTGAGGCCCTTTTTCTACCGTCTAGTATGACTCTTCCCTGAAGGGGGCAGGAAGCACTAACATTATTTATGATTAGTGATAATGACGGATAACGGTAACGTCATTTGTCTCGAATGGTCCAGATAACCATAAAAAACTTGTCCCAAGGTTAAAGCACTGATGAAAATCCACAGATACATTAATGCTATGGTATGCTTCCATCAGGACGACATGGCCGAGCCCAAAAAACGGATTTTGAGAGAGGCGAAAAATCTATTTTTGGATGAGATAGCCATGTCGTCCTGATGGACCCACCCTCCTTTTCTATAGAAAAGGCCTTTGAAGAATCCTTCCCAAGGTACTATACCTGTAGCACCATGCTCAACGCTACACGGAATGTCCGCCATCTTGGATCTGGCGCCATATTGATACTCAATAGTATTATGGGAGGTAGGGTAACCTTGATACGACTCCCCTTCTAATTTTGCCACTTTCCCCCTCGAAGCGTAAAAGCTATTCGGGGTGAAGATTGCCATGTGGCGTGTCAAGAATACGTCCCTTGATATTATGCGATATCCTCGAGAGAAATTTAAGGATATTCGCTCCAGGAGTTAGAATTCTGGAGACCTAAAGGTAAAATTCTCTAGGAATATCACTGTAGTACATATATCCCTTAGGAAGCTACCATTAGGAACCTTCCATCAGGACGATATGGCTATTTCACCCAAAAATAGATCTTTCGCTTCGCTCAAAATCCATTTTTCCTAACTATAGAAACCTTAGCTATTTAATAGGGGTATTACTTTCGGCGTAGGTAAAATGATAAGCCATTAATTTTTAACGAGGGTTTACTACACACACTGCTAGTTAGCAGGGGTAGGGGAGGGTAGCTTGCTATCTCCCCCGCCTCTCACACACCAGTGCTTGAGCTCACTTTGCTTGGAGGTAGAACTTCAAGGGGGATAGGGCTGGCAGGCAAGTTTGGTTAAATAGCTAAGGTTTATATAGTTAGGAAAAATACAAATTATCTATGAATTTGTCATTTTTTCCGCAGCTGGAATACAAACCACGCTATTTAATAGGGGTGACTTACCCATTAGGAAGGGTAGACGTCCCAGCCAGTCTGGCTTTTGGCTTTGCCCAGGGACTCCTTATTTGAGTCTGTAAGCACCCAAGAAATGAGGAGTCCCTGCACCTAGCTAGAACCTTACTACGCAAGGTCTGCAGCCTACGCAAGCTGTGTGTGTGAAGGTAAGAAGAAGTGTGATTCGTCCTAGAAAGTTGTTCTGAAGTTCTTTAGATGGAAACTTGGAGACTAGGACTTTACCAATACCACCTCGTCAGGGTATGGGGACGTAACAGTATTAATCTTAATACTGGGAACACAAGGGAGCATGGTTTACCTGCAGTGGTTTAAGGTCAGCTATGCAGAGAACCCAGGATGCTGCTTTCCCCAAGAGAGGGGATAATGAAGAAAAGAATAAGGGCCAGTCAAACCTTTTCATTCATGCAGACTAAAACCGGGTAACAATGCCCTCAACCTTCTGCTACTTGTCCAATAAGGAGCTTGAGGTTTTAAACCAGCTCTTGTGCAGCCACCACAGGACCGATAGAGGACGTATCGAGTCTCCTGTGGGTCACGTCTTGCAGGTAGTGGGATGTGAACGTTGTTTGACGTTTCCACACCCCTGCTTGAAGAACCTGCGTCACTGAAAAATTTCTTTTGAAGGCCAGGGATGTAGCTATGCCCCTGACATCATGTGCTCTGGGGTAACGTGACGGAGGAGGGTCTGGATTCAGTGCCTGGTCAATGAACCTGTGAGTCCATGCAGAGATGGTGTTCTTGGTGACCCTCCTCTTAGTCCTTCCTGTGCTGACGAATAGTGCTGGCACACGAGGACGGACTGCAGCTGTTCTTTTGAGGTACAGCCTCAAACTCCTTACTGGGCATAGTAGGGTCTGGGTCATCTGTTACAGTACGGAGACTAGAAATCCGCAAGGAGTCGAATTGAGGATCTGCTACTCCTGGATTCTGAGTCTTAGCAATAAACTCAGGGACGAAGCTGAACGTTACCTCACCCCATCCCCTTGAATGGACAATGTCATACGAGAGACCATGAAGTTCACTGACTCGGCTGGCCGAGGCCAAAGCTAGCAGGAATACCGTCTTCCAGGTTAGGTGGCGATCTGATGCCTGGCGTAATGGTTCATAGGGAGGTCTCTTAAGAGACCTGAGAACTCGAACCACGTTCCATGGAGGAGGTCTCACTTCCGACTGAAGGCAGGTAAGTTCATAACAACGTATGAGTAGAGAAAGTTCTAGCGATGAGGAAATGTCCATTCCTTTCAGCCTGAAGGCGAGACTTAAGGCTGAGCGATAGCCTTTCACTGCCGAGACTGAAAGGCGCATTTTTTCACGCAAATACACGAGGAACTCCGCTATTGTTGGAATAGTGGCATCAAGTGGAGAGATACCCCTTCCACGACACCAACCACAGAAGACTTTCCCCTTTGCCTGGTAGACTGCTGCTGAAGACTTCCGCAGGTGTCCAGACATCCTGATCGCAACTTGTTGCGAAAATCCTCTCTCAGAGGAGATGCTGGATAGTCTCCAGGCATGAAGCCGTAGTGAACCTACGGCTTTGTGGAAAATGTTGGCATGTGGTTGTTTGAGTAGATTGTGTCGTGGAGGGAGTTCCCTTGGTGGTTCCGTAAGGAGTTGCAGAAGGTCCGGGAACCATTCTGCATGATGCCATAGCAGAGCTATGAGGGTCATTGAAAGATTGACCGATGTTCTGGTCTTATTGTGTACCCTCCTCATCAGACAGAACGGGGGAAAGGCGTAAACATCGATGTTGTCCCACCGTTGTTGGAAAGCATCTTGCTAAGAGCCTTGGGGTCTGGGACTGGGGAACAGTACAGCGGGAGCCTGAAGTTCAGGGCTCTTGCGAAGAGGTCCACAGTCAGAGAACCCCAGAAAGTCAGGACTTTGTTGGCTACTAGATGATCCAAAGACCACTCGGTACTCACTATCTGGGATGCTCTGCTCAGGTTGTCGGCGAGCACATTCCTTTTGCTCGGAATGAAGCATGCCGATATTGGTATCGAGTGGATTTCGGCCCATCTCAGTATCTCTACTGCTAGATGGTATAGTTGCTGCAAAAAAGTACCTCCTTGTTTGTTGATGTAGGCCACTACTGTGGTGTTGTCACTCATCACCACCACAGAGTGACTTGCCAGGTACAGTACTGTTGGAACTGTTGAAGGGCCAGAAAGACGGCTTTCATCTCTAGGAGATTTATGTGGAGGTACTTTTCTGACTCTGACCAGAGGCCTGAGGTCGTGTGGTGCAGCACGTGGGCCTCCCACCCGTTTTTTGAAGCGTCCGAAGACAGCATCAAATCCGGGGGGAGAACGAGAAGATCCACTCCCTTTTGTAGGTTCTCGTCTGCCACCCACCACTGAAGATCCGTCAGTTCCGCAGGTCCCATGGGGATCTGGATGTCCGGGGAGTCGTATGCTTGATTCCACCAGGACTTGAGTTGCCACTGGAGGGATCTCATCCTGAGGCAACCATTGGGAACTAGAAGGGCCAGCGATGAAAGGTGACCGAGGAGACGTAACTACGATTGGGCTGGAAGTTCTTCTCGTCTGAGAAAAGGTCTTGCGACCTTCCTCAACCTTGCTATCCTGTCGTCTGATGGGAAGGCTTTGTGGAGAGTGGTGTCTATAATCATGCCTAGGTATACCAGTCTTTGAGTGGGAAGCAGTGAAGACCTCTCGAGATTTACCATGATCCCCAGATCTTGGCAAAGTCTCAGAAGTTTGTCTCGGTGTTGAAGAAGGGTTGACACCAAGTCTGCTAGGATTAACCAGTCGTCCAGATAACGGAGGAGACGGATGCCAATCCTGTGTGCCCAAGATGATACTAGGGTGAACACTCTGGTGAAGACTTGTGGTGCTGTGGAGAGACCGAAGCACAGCACCTTGAACTGGTACTTTCTGTTGTCTAGGCTGAATCTTAAGTACTTCCTTGAAGACGGATGGACTGGGATCTGGAAGTACGCGTCCTTTAGGTCCAGTGTGCACATGAAGTCTTGCAGTCTTACTGCTAGTCTGACCGTGTCCGCCGTCTCCATGCTGAACGGAGTTTGTTTGACAAACTTGTTCAGAGCCGAGAGGTCGATGACTGGTCTCCAGCCTCCAGACGCCTTCTTTACAAGAAAGAATCGACTGAAGAAGCCTGGAGACCTGTCGAGGACCTCTTGGAGAGCGCCCTTCTTCAGCAGGGTCTGGACTTCTGCCCGAAGGGCTTGCCCCCTTGCCGATCCCATGGCAAGGGAGTTCAATGACACTGGATTCGTCTTCAGGGGAGGTAGAGATGTTATGAATGGGACGCGATATCCTAGACTGATCACGGAGATTGTCTAGGAATCGGCCCCGAGTTGCTTCCACCTGTTTGAGCAACTTTGTAGGCATCCCCCCACTGGTGGACAACATGCAGGGAGACTGCCTATCCTAGCATTTGTGACCTCGGCTCCTCCCTCTAGGATTTTTGCCTACCCTGAAGGACTTTTTGCCTTTCCTTTCTTTGACAGGAAAGGGCTTAGACACCAAGGTCTTCGCTGCTGTTGTCGTCTTAGTGGTCTTGACTGGATGGGACTGCTGTGGTGCTGGAGGCTTACAGGGCTTGGATGTTAAAGCCCTATGAAGGAGGGAGTCTTGATGAGACTTCCTCCACCTCTCAACGGCATGTTCCACATCCTTAGGCTCGAACAAGACGGATCCCTCTAGGGAGGAATGTCCGAGCCTATTGATCTCAGTGCTAGGGACCTTCTGATGGAATCTCTCAGCTACTGCATCCCGACATTTCAGGATGGTATTTGCCCACAAGTTTGAGACTTGGTGGGCCAGAAACTCGATCGTGCGAGTACCTGAGAGAAGGAAGGTTTTCCATAGCTTTCCTGGTACGTTCTTTGGAGAAATCCTCAGAACGTATCAGGATACCTAAGGTCCCCAACCAGATATCGAGCCAGGAAGTGGCCTGCATAGCACACTTCGCAACTTTCTCTTGGTTGAGAATCTCGGCTGCCGAGAACAAGACCTGCTGGATGGAGTCTCTCTCAAGAGGGACTCCCCTGGTTAGCTCTTCCAGCGAGTGGTGAAGAGGAATAGCTAAACAAGGCTCCTCAAGAATCTCAAAGTACCTCCTCTGCTATACGCGAGGAGGTGGGAGGAGCTTGTTGGTGGCACCGGAACGGTTGGAGGAGGATATCTCGGAGAGCTGATGTGAGATCTTGTCCCTGGTACTCTTAACCCCTTGAGACCAGGGCAGTGCTGCACTGGTCTTGGAGAGTTTCTGAGTACCAAAGACACGGTCCAAGATCGTGTCCTTGCCCTCTCGAGGAGGGATCTCTGGGTCAGAAAACCCGTTGAGAGCCCTCATTAGAGTCAGAACTTGCCAAAATGCATGTTCTGACTCTTGCTGGTCTCCTCCTGCTGTAGGACTTGCAGTGAAGTCTCCTTCTATCCCCCAAGACTCTTCTTGGGGAGAGTCGCGGACATTCCCTGAGTAGCTGGCTGGCTCCATCCTGGACCTAGTAGAGGACTTCGGCAATGTTTTGGAGTCCTTAGATTCCTTCCTGGGAAGGATGTAGGACTACAACAATGACGAGGGTGGTCTGTTCCTTTCAATCCCCGACTGAGTAGACCCCTCGGCTTGAGGAGAGGTTTTCCCCATTGGTGCGATGGGGGAAAGTCTCTCTTCGCGCGATTCCCTTGGGGACGGGAAATCTTCGTACGAAAGGGAAGGAGAGGCAGTCTGAGGTAAAAAAGGAACCTGCCTCGAAGGTCTGAGTGGAGTCTGTTTCGCCCTTGGGGAAGTGATCGCGCCTGGAACTCCTCTTTTTCTCTTCAAATTGGTAGAAGAAGCCATGGTTCTGTGTCCCAATTCAGAGAAGACAGATGCCTGCGTTACGGCTCTGATCAGTGCACTGAACCAGGGCTGTTGGCTGACAGATGCACTGTCAGACATACCCCCTGAAGGGACAGGGATTGAAGGATCCCTGGGAGGAGTCCCCATCATTGGTGGGTTCGCCTGTGGTGGCTTTGGGATCCTGGACCCCTCTGGATGTTTTCCTTCTCTCCCAATGCACGGTGGTATGCGCTTGCGGGGAGGGGGAATGAGGCGATGGCGACCTTGCCGTGCGTAGTTCAGTAGTCTCGCGCGCAGGAGGACATTGCGCTCATGCGAGGGAGAATATCGGGACTCGCGCGCGGGAGACTGTTGGCGCGCGTGCGGGAGAGCATTCACGCGCGGGCGCGCGGGAGAGTATTCACGCGCGGGCGCGCGGGAGAGAGTTCGCGCGTGTCTATACCAGCCGCAGGCCGCACGCGCGCAGGAGAAAGTTCCCGCGCAGTTGAATCATGTGGAGCGCGCGGGAGCGAGAGAGAATTTTGGCGCACATCCGTTGAAGAGGATGGGCGAGCGTGCGCAGGGCGCGGGTATCCTTGCGGATGCGCGTGGGAGAAGGCTGGCGCGCAGGTAAGCGATGGCGCGCAGGTAAGCGATGGCGCGATGGTAATGGTTGGCGCTAGGAAGAAGCCAGCCTTGCTGACTTCCCAGAAGTGCTACTCTCAGTAGAACGTTGGCGCGCAGGTTTTTCCCAGCGCGTATGATGATGCGCAGCATGGCGCGCACGAGAGTTGGATGTTGGGCGCGAATGCGCGCGGGAGAGCTCCATTGCGCAGGAGGTTGATGGTGCGCAGGTGAGTGTTGGCGCGCAGCTGGGCGCGGGCGTTTAAGAGTAGGGTGTGCAGGCAAGCCCTGGCGCGCAGGAGAACGTGGGCGCATATGTGCATGAGAGCGCGCATAGCGCGTGATAGAGCTATGCTCCTGATGGAGCGTATGCGCGTGCTGGCACATACGCCCTTGATGCCCTGGGTTAGGGTTTAGCGATGGGATCTGACATGCTACTAAGGAGCGTTCGTCAGGTCTCGTTGGCGTGTAGCGCGTAATTGGTTGGCACGCAATAGCGTGCTTAGGTGGAGCCTTGTTAGGCTCATGTAGAAATGGTGACGGCAGGTCAGCAGGTCTGTCGCATGGAAGGTCGACGTGTCCTTTAAAAAGACAACCTTCCAAAGAAGGAGATCGCGAACGATCTGCAGAAAGGTCCAAGACCAATGCAGGTGCAGTGACGGATGTTTGGTCTAGAGGCTCCTCTGCGGTGGACTGCATCGAAGATGTTGAACCAAAGAGGCGCCTCCGAAGGCCTCTAAGGCGAAGAGGAAGGCTAGCCTTCCAACGAATGCGCAATCTGGGGGCCGTTGGATCAGCAAGCTGACCTTCTGCAGTCCTCCGAAGAGGAGTCTCTGTAAGTGAACTCCCTCGAGGGAGAAAAACACTAGTGGGAGAGACTGACGATGGACTTAGTTTCTCCCTCGTAGGTTGAACAGGAACGGGAGAAACTAAGCCGTCAGCTACCGTAGAGTTTGGAGAGGCAGAAGTGATGGGTGATACCGTATTGGATACCTCTGACACCACAACGTCGACAAGAGACAGAGGATCAACCTCTGACGGTGACGACGACTGCTTGACAGCGGCACCCAATCGTATGTAGTTAAGCAAAACCTCCTTGGAGGGCGAACAGGTAAGCCCCAAGGAAGACCAAAGCTGGAATAAGGAGGTTAATGACATATCCTCCCCTGGGGGGAGAGGTGGAGCTGCTTCGCTAGGGGAAGCAACGTCATCTCTCGAGTCCCGAGGTTGGTAAACAATACATCGGTCTACGCTACTACTCGAGGGTCTCTCGAAAGAGACCGACCGAGTGGGATCTTCGGAGGAGGTTTGGGCAACGGAAGAAGAGGCCTTGGGTTTTTCTCCTTTCAAAGAAACCTTCGAAGGAGAAATATGACAAATTCGAAGATAATTTGTATTTTTCCTAACCATACAAACCTTAGCTATTTACATTGGGTTTACCTTTTAGCGCAGCTGAAATGGCGAGCCATTAGAATTTAAACGAGGGTGTATTACCCCCGCGCTAGTTAGCGAGGGGGTAGGGGAGTGGTAGCTAGCTACCCCTCCCCCCCTCATACACAGATGAATGCTCACTTTCACTTAGAGGTAGGACTCGTCTTGGGGGACAGGGCTGGCGGGCAAATATGTGTAAATAGCTAAGGTTTGTATGTTTAGGAAAAATACAAATTATCTTCGAATTTGTCATTTGTTCCGTAACCGAAATACAAACCACGCTATTTACATTGGGTGACTTACCCATTAGGTAGGGTGGAAAGTCCCCAGCCATACTGGCTTTGGCTTTACCCGGGGACTCAGAATCCGAGTGAGTCGCACTCGAGAAAAGGAGTCCCTGCACCTCACAAGTTCCTTGCTCCGCAAGGAACCGTGCGGCCTACATAAGCTTGTGTGTGAAGGAAGAAGTGTGACCCGTCCTAGGCAGTTGACCTGGAGTTCCAGAAGGAACTCTGGGTTAGGACGTTCCCAATACCACCTCGTCAGGGTATGGGGGACGCGACAGTATTGACTCAATACTCGGAACACAAGGAAGCATGGTTTACCTGCAGAGGTTCGAGGTCAGCTATGCAGAGACCAGGATGCTGCTTCCCCGTAGAGGGGATGATGAAGAAAGAAATAAGGGCCAGACATACTTCTTTCGTTCATGCAGACTAAAACCTGATAACAATGCCCTCAACCTTCTGCTACCTGTCCAAAAAGGAGCCTGAGGTTAGACCAGCTGTTGTGTAGCCACCACAGAGCGATAGAAAACGTATCGAGACTCCTGTGGGTCACGCCCTGCAGGAAGCGGGCTGCGAAGGTCATTAGACGCTTCCAGACTCCAGCTTGTAGCACCTGCGTCACAGAGTAGTATTACTCGAAGGCGAGGGACGTTGCGATGTATCCAACATCGTGCTGTAGGGCGACGTGACGGGGGAGGGTCTGGAGACAGGTCGAGATGAATGTCCTTGAGTCCGGGCTGAAGAGGTATACTGGTGACTCTACCCCGTGTCCTCCTTGTGCTCCCAAATCGGCTGCAACTGAGGACAAACTGCAGCTGTTCCCAAAGCTAACCTCTCGATTCCTTTACTGGTAAGAAAGAGAAGGTCTTGGGACATCAGATACAGAATGGAGACTCGAAATCTTGAAGGAATTGGACCGAAGGGCCGGGACCCCCAGATTCTGAGTCTAGCCAACAACTCAGGAGCGAACCTGAATGATGCCTTCCCCTCTTCCTTAGAAAGGGCGGAGTCGTACGAGACCAAGAAGATTGCTTACACACTGGCCGTGGCCAGAGTGAGCAGGAGACCCAAGGCGGAATACAATCCGAGGCCTGTCGTCTTGAGAAGATCTCTTAAAGAACTAAAAGACCGAGCCATGCTCCAAGTTGGAGGTCTTCCTCCGACTAGGGCAGGGACGATCGCAGCTTCGCATGAGCGAGGAAAGATCCAGCGGGCAGGAAAAAGTTATTCCTTTAAGCCTGAAGGTCAGGGAAAGGCTGAGCGACAGGCTTCATTGCCGAGAGCGGAAAGGAGTTTCCTCCCGCCGAAAGGCAATAAGACCGTTATTGCTGGAGAAGAGGCCTCAAGGGAAGAGGTATATCTCCCACGGCACCAACCACCGAAGACTCTTCACTTTGCCTGGAAGACCCCTGCGGATGACTATCGCAGATGACGCGACCTCCGTACCGTGACTGTAGCGGGTTGTCTCTTCTTGAGGAGGAGGCATAGTGTCTCCAGGCATGAAGCCGAAGCGACGCCCCGGTTCAGGAGAGATGTCGCAGTGTGGTTGTTTGAGTAGTCTGCGCCGTGGGAGAAGCTCTCCCGGGAGTTCCGTCAGGGGAAGTAGAGGGTCCAGAAACCGTTCTGCGCATAGTCCCAGTGGAGCTCTCCCATTGAAAGGTTGACAGACAACCTGGTCTTGTTGAGACCCATTGTCCACAGACAAAAAGGAGGGAAGACGCAGGCGTCGAAGTTGTCCCACCATCACCGGAATGCATCTTGCCAGAGTCTCGGGGTCTGAGACTGGGGGAAGAATAGCGGAAGCTTGAGGTTCCAAGCTGTCGCGATCAGGTCCCCCAGACCAGGACTTGCTGGTTACTCAAGGTCAAAGACCCCCAGGTACACTCTCTCTACGAGGCTCTGCTCGGATAGTCGGAGAGAACATTCCTCTACCTGGAATAAGAGAGCCGATGGTGGTATTGAGATAATCTCAATCATCCCGGTATCTCTACTGCAAGATGTGAAGGTGTGAAAATGCGTCCCCTGCTGGTTAGAACACGCCAGAATCATGAAGTTGACGCGCACGGGGCGACTCGGCAGGAGCTGTAGGATCTGTAGAGGGGCCAGACTACGGCCCCTAAGCGTGCCTGAATGATGGAGAGGTATCCTTCAGGTCTTGACCATAGGCCTGGACCGGAACATGCACCCCCCCCCCCCTTTCCTTTGACGAGTCCGAGAACAGCATCAAGAATGTGGGGAAAGGACGAGAATATCCGCTACCATCAAGAGGTTCCATAGGTCAACACCCATTGCAGGTCTAATAGTTCCGCTGGTCCCATAGGGGCCAGGAAGTCCGGTTAAACGTTGCCTGAAACCACCGGAACTTGGACCGCCCCACATGGAACTTATCCTGAGGCGACCGTTCGGACTATAGACAGGTCAATGAGGAAAGGAGAACTAGGAAACATTCCAAGGTAGGGCTGAAAGCTCTGCTTGACTGAGAACAGGTACTGCGACTCTCCCCAGTCTTTCCACAGTCAACTGAAAGGAAGGCTCAGAGGATGTGGCAACAGAATCTGGCGTCCCCAGGTAGACACCCATCCAAGTACCGACCAGAACCGACGTTGCTTAACCTCGCTGGACGGACGAGAAGCGGGGTTTCCAACGTGGTAAGGCCGTTGACTCAATATCATGGCCAGATACTCCAGATGTTGAGGCAGAAGAAGAGAAGGCTCCAAGCAAAATACCATGAACCCACACTCATGGTAAGCATCCGGAAGCTCGTCCCGGCGCTGAAGAAGGTCGAACCCGAGCCTACCGGAGTTGACCAGCCCTCCAAAAAGCAGAGGAGGCGGAAGCCTGCACCTGAGCGGCCATGAGGAAAGCAGGGAGAGTTCTCTGGGGAAAAAAACCTGCTATGCCACGGCGGGATAGCCACACTGCATCATAAGCAGGAATACTTGCAGTCTAGGCTGAATTCGAAGAGCTCCCTGGAAGATGGATGGAATGGAAACTGAAAGTACCCGTCCTTCCGATCCAGGGTTTAAGGAGTCCTGTCGCCTCGTTACCAGTCTGATCGATTCTGCTGTTCTACGCTGGCCGAAGTTTGCTTGACAAACTTGATCAGGGCTGAGAGGTCGACTATGGAACTCCCCTCTCAGATCCTTCCTTACAAGAAAGGATCGACTGAAGAGGCCGGGGGTGAAGCCGTCGATGATCCTATGGAGGACCTTCGCCTAAGGTATGGATCATTCTGCCCAACCGGGCAACTCTTGCCGACGCTATGGCATAGAGGTTCAGAGACACTGAATTCGCTGACAGAGACGGCAGGCGCGATATCCTTGGCTGATCACAGAGATTGTGTGGGAATGGGCATCGGGAAGCTGTCATCCGGATGAGTAACCTTAAGCATCCTCCCAGCGAGAAACCTGCAATCCTAGAGTTCGTGAACTCTGCCGCTCCTTTTAGGACTATGCCCCCCCGGGGGAGCCTCCCGTGCCATCTGTTCCTGACAGGAGGAAACTGCAATTGGACACCTTGTCCCAGTTGTCGTAGGCGATAACTTAGGCCGACGTGGTTGAAAGAAAAGGGCGCTGGAGCCCTGCAGAGTCTGGAAGAAAGCGCCTTGGAGGAGTGAAAACGGAAGTCGATTTCCTCCGCACAGCCGCTGTCTAAGTCTCTGTCCTTGGGCACAAACAAACTCTTCTCAAGGATGGAAGGGTGTCTGAGGTCGTCGACCTCCACAGATGAGACACCCGAAGGAAGCCCTCAGTCAGCGCGTCCAGATGGTACAACATCGAGCATGTCCGCAAGTTAGATACTTAACGACGAAAGGCCAAGGTGCCTGAGCTCGAGAGGAGGAAAGTACCCATGATCTTCCTGTAGCTTCCTTGAACCAAACCTCGGGCCGTAACCGAGGAGGGAAAGGACCTGGTAAGCCCCAAGAGGAAGGGGTAAGCAGTCACCCCTTGGCCGATGGAGAAATCTCGAACGGAAAGCCCCCACGCCAAAAATCCTTCCAGGGAATGACTGGGAAGGGCTAACCCAGGTTCTGGAAAGAGGAGAGTTGCTCAGACCCCCCTGAAGTTTCTTCCTATTCTTGCAAGTGCCATGCTCTGCGTTTACGGGGTGAGGCCGTGTTCTGGAAATACACTCCAGAAGAACTCGCCAGGCTGGCCATGCTGCGAAAGCCCCGATGGGAATCGTGGTCGCAATCGCCCTGGAGCTTGCGCGATGGTAATTCAAAGATTTGCGCATGGGCGAACGTGGAAGCGCCCATGCGCGGTCACGCAGGAACGCAAACGAAGGTGAGCGAAGGAGCGCAGAAGGAGGGCGAGCGTGGTAGGAAGGGCAAGAGCTGGTGGTCGGCGAGCGATAACCCATAGACGAGCAATGGATACTGCAAGAATTAAGCCGATGTTTGTGTGAAGAAACACTGTAGGTTCGAGCGACGGAACACCGTCGGTTCACGCGACGGAACACCGTCGGTTCGCGCGACGGAACACCGTCGGTTCGCACGACGGAACAGCGTCGGTTCGCGCGACGGAACAGCGTCGGTTCGCGCGACGGGTTCCGTCGGTTCGCGCGACGGAACACCGTCGGTTCGCGCGACGGAACACCGTCCGTCCGCGCGATGAAAAATCGTTGGTTCGCGCGTGGGCGAACATTGGAGAGCATGTACGCGGACGCGCATGAGCGTAGACGTGCAGGCACGTGGGCGTGTGGGCGCGCAGGCGAATGATTGCGCGGGCGCGCAGGCGAGCGGTCGCGAGGGTGGGCAGGTGAATGAGCGCGAGTCCGAGGCAGCGAAGCGTTAGCGCGATGGCGAGGAAACGCGCTGCCGCGTGGGCGAGGAAGACCGCTGGCGATATGGATCAACAGGCGATCGGTGGTGAGCTGGTGAGAGCTAACGCGCAGGTTGGCGATGGCGCGTTGTGGCATGTCGACGCGTTGGCGAGCGATGGCTAGCAGCATGCGCAGGTGGGCGATCGCGCGATGGCGAGCAGCATGCGCAGGTGGGCGATCGCGCGATGGCGAGCAGCATGCGCAGGTGGGCGATCGCGCGATGGCGAGCAGCATGCGCAGGTGGGCGATCGCGCGATGGCGAGCAGCATCCGCAGGTGGGCGATCGCGCGATGGCGAGCAGCATCCGCAGGTGGGCGATCGCGCGATGGCGAGCAGCATGCGCAGGTGGGCGATGGCGAGCTAGTAGCTGGCGAACCATGTTCCTTCAGAAGTGTTGGAGAAGGTTGGCGTGACGGCTGTAACACACGCGGGCGATCCGGAGATCGCCGAGAGACAGGTGATTGCTGACGTGTAGAACGCTGTTGAATAGGCGATACTAAAATCGCCTGTGCGCGCTGGCGAGCAGGTGAACGCTGACGAGCAGGTGATCGCTGGCGAGCTGATGATCGCTGGCGAGCTGATGATCGCTGACGAGCAAAAGGCAACGCGTGGAAGCCTGCGCATAGAAGAAGAGTCCTTGACCCAGACCTGAACCGAAGTTCTAGATCACGAGGGCGAACGTGGGCGCACAACAGGAACCAACAGGAACAGCAGGGATGATCATCATGAGAGCGCTGACGAACAGGAGAGCGCTGATGAGCAGGAGAGCGCCTGTGCGCTAACACTGAGCAGGAGCAGGAGAGAACACAGCAGAAGGGCGCGCAGGGGAACCCTGACATGCAAGGGAAGAACCCCCGTGGGAGGCAACCCTTTGCCCCGAAGGGAACGTTGTCCGTCGGGAGACAGATGTCCATCGGA
Source organism: Palaemon carinicauda (assembly GCF_036898095.1). Taxonomy (NCBI): domain Eukaryota; kingdom Metazoa; phylum Arthropoda; class Malacostraca; order Decapoda; family Palaemonidae; genus Palaemon; species Palaemon carinicauda. The sequence goes on along the minus strand of NC_090725.1, from coordinate 158,227,189 downwards.
AGACCGTAGCCTGTCCGACGGGAGACTGATGTCCGTTGGAAGACCGATGTCCGTTGGAAGACCGTTGTCCGTCGGGAAGACCGTTGCCCGTCGGAAGACGAGATCAGACTGCTGTCCATCTGCACCAAGGCGGAAGATCAAGAAAAAGGAGTTGTAGGCTGCAAACGGAGATTCAAAAAGGCGCCTCTTAGCACCCTTATAGGGAGATGAGAGGCCCTTACGACGAGGCGGACGGTGGGCCTTACGGCGAGGGAGGCCAACAGCAGCAGAAGAATCCTCCGAAGAGGAGTCTCTATGAGTGTACTCTCTCGCGAACGAAAGAGAAACACTTCGTAGAAGAGACTGGTCAGCCAGTGACCTAAAAGGAGCAATCCTCCGAAGAGGAGCTCCTGCAGTTGCCCAGCCCCTTGAGCGAAACTGCAGGTGTGACCGCTCAGCACCAAGAGCATAGTCGCACGAATAAAAAGGCAAGAGAAGAACCCCCCAAAAGGGGAAAAACTCAAGCCTGGACAGGAAAAACTTCCCTCGGAAGGAAAGTTACCCGCCCAAGGAGGCAAGCCTCCTGAGAGTTCTAAAACGAACTGGAGAGCTGTCCGTCGTCACGGGAGTACATACTTCCAGTAGAAGGAGACACGCCCCTGACGAAAATACAAGGGGGGAGGCAGCAACAGCCGAATCCCCAGGCCTCAACAAGACAGCTCACAGCGTTGCCATATTACAGAAACGAACTAGATCGGTAACTGTAAAAAAATAAAACAAAAATCATTAGTACACATTCATTCCCCCGGGAAGGCTCCGAAGAGGAATCCCGAGGGAAAGGAACCAAGAATTACACAACAGGCACGTGCCCTCACAACCAATTACACTCACGGAAGGAGAGCTGTAACCAAAACAGAATTATAACAATTATAATTATGAAACTATGTAATTATGTAATTTAAAAATGAATGAACACTAAAGAAAGAACGAAAACCCCGAAAGGAATCGTTCTACAAGCTGAAAAAAAACAACTACAATTAGATTCATAAACTAATTGAGACAAACGTACGGCGTAGCAACCCCCCCACACGGAAAGGAAGCTACAAGGGCGTAGTAACACGTAGTAAAAGGGTGAACGACCTCAAGAGAGAGAGAGAGAGAAAGACCGAAGTCAAACTCGATCGCCACCCATAAAATTACGCCGTGGAGGCCTAACTGCCGAGGACACCACGTAGATATCGTACACTAGACACACAAATCTGAAAAGGAAACTTACTGATTTCTATACTCAAATATATATACAAACATGAAAACATGTTTATATATATACTGTATTGAGTAAAAGAAAAGTAAGCGATTAAGTAAAGACAAAACAAACAATGGCTGCCAAGAGAGGACCAAGACAGATACGTCTGTCAGTCCGAGCCAAAAGTGAAAGTGAGCATTCATCTGTGTGTGAGGGGGGGGAGGGGTAGCTAGCTACCACTCCCCTACCCCCCCGCTAACTAGCGCGGGGGTAATACACCCTCGTTTAAATTCTAATGGCTCGCCATTTCAGCTGCGCTAAAAGGTAAACCCAATGTAAATAGCGTGGTTTGTATTTCGGTTACGGAACAAATGTGTTTTTGACACACGCGCAGCACGATGTTGCGTAGCCACAGGACCAGGTAGATGGTGAGCAGGGAGCTCAGCAGGAACTATAGGATGGTCAGAGACCGCAGGGCGATGGTCCTCAAATGAGCGCTGACGCTCAGAAGAGAGCTGACGAGCAGGAGAGCGCTGGCGAGGAGGGCGAACATCAGGAGAGAGCCGACGAGCAGGTGAGCGTCGGCGAGCAGGAGAGTCTTGACGAGCAGGAGAGCGCTGAAGATCAGGAGAGCACTGGCGAGCAGGAGAGCGCCTGTGCGCTAGCACTGCTCGAGGAAGGGAAGGATCCCTTAGCCCCGAAGGGACCGTTGCCCGTTGGGTGACGAGTTCTCCAGAAGGCGAAGATCTGGCAGGAGATGGTGAACGGTCTGCAGAGAGGTTCAAGGAAGACGGAGCTGTAGGTTGAGGCTGACGAGGAGAGTCCCCCTCGGAGGATGAAGACCCAAAAAGGCGCCTCTTAGTCCCCCTGTAAGGGGAAGGGAGGCCCTTGCGGCGTAGCGGACGGTGAGCCTTACGGCGCAGGCGGCCTCGGGGAAGATCGTCGGGACCATCGGTCCTCCGAAGAGGAGTATCCGTCAAAGCACTTCCCTCAGAAGGAAGCTGAGCAGCAGCAGAGACCGAAGGACTCACTTCCCCCTTCGAAGGATGTACGGAAGGGGGAGGAGAGCCTTTAGCACCATCATCCGCAACAGCACCTGCAGCGGATTGCCCAGCCACGTCGGAGGCCTCTGTCACCACGACGTCGACAATAGACAGAGGGTCTACCTCTGCTACCGCCGGCGACTGCTTAACAGCGGCCCCCAACGAGACAAGGTCAATAAAAGCGACCCTGGAGGGCAAGCCCTTAAGCCCCAGGGACGACCAAATCTGTAAAAGATCATCATTGGATAAGGCATTATCAATAACCTCCCCCAGAGGAGGAGGGGGAACCACCTCGCTATGGGAGGCGACGCCCTCTCCCCCCACCCGAGGTCGGGAAACAGAACAAGGGCCTGCGCTCCCACTCGGCCGACTCTCCTTAGGAGGCGGACGAGGGGGAGCTTCGGAGGAGGTTTGGGCGGCAGAAGATGAGTCCCGAGAACCTTCCTCCTTCAAGGCTAACCCCGAAAGAGAACGGTCTCTCTTGGACTTCTTCTTACGCCGACGGCCAAACCTCTCCCACTGGGAGGCAGACCACTCCCTGCACTCACGGCACATGTTCTCCTGGTCACACCGTCGGCCCCGACATTGAGGGCAAAGGGTGTGCGGATCCGTAGTTACGTCCGACATGAAAGTCCCACAAGGACGACCGGCAACTCCAGGGCATGTACGCATTGTAAAGAAATAATAATGAAGGTCAACTTCCAACCAACACACACGCTGAAAAGAAAAAGCAAAAAATTAAAGGCTGTCACGAGGACGATGAGCAGACACGTCTGATCACCGCCGAGCCAAAAGTGAAGTGAAGCAAGTCACCGGTGTGTGGAGGGGGGAGGGGTAGCAAGCTACCCTTCCCCACCCCCCGCTAACTAGCGCGGGGGTAATTAACCCTCGTTAAAACTATTGGCTCGTCATTTCAGCTGCGCTAAAAGGTAAACCCTCTGTAAATAGCGTGGTTTGTATTTCGGTTACGGAAAAAATCCCGTTTGGACTTCTTCCGACGTCGCAAAAACCTCTCCCACTGGGAGATAGACCACTCCCTACACTCATTACACCTGTTGTTGCTATCACACCGTTGGCCCCTACAAGAAGGACAAAGGGTGTGAGGATCAGTCTCGACCGCCGACATGAATGTTCCACAGGGGCGGACGGGAAACCCAGGGCAGGTGCGCATGATCGCACAGGCCAACTTCACATAAACAGAACTAGAAAAAGAAAAGACAAAAGCATTAAACGGCTGCCAAATGACGGCGAGGATGAGAGCGGACACGTCCGACCACCAACCGAGCCGAGAGCAAAGCGAGCTCAAGCACTGGTGTGTGAGAGGGGGGGGGGGTAGCAAGCTACCCTCCCCTAACCCCACTAACTAGCAATGTGGGTAGTAAACCCTCGTTAAAAATTAATGGCTCGTCATTTCAGCTACGCCGAAAGTAATACCCCTATTAAATAGCATGGTTTGTATTCCAGTTACAGAACAAACTACAAATTGACTATCAATACATCCTAGCCTATGTCTGCATTCAGCTATGGTGAATGTTCTTAAGAAAAATTCACAGGAATATGTACAAAGCAAAGGGGGGCACATTTAAACCGACTTGAAGTGCTGTGTCCTTACTTAGCAGGGGGCTTAAGCCACAGAGACCCTACCTTTCCCTACCCTAATACTAGGAATTAAAATGTACTTGCATCATTAGAATGTAATAGTTAAAAAGTCTCTGGCACCAGAATATGCTACTTATCAAACACATTACTGGGAACTTACAATCATCTCATCAATTAGTAATAATCTTAGTCATAGGTACATTTTGGTAAAACTTGCTTCACGATAGGAGTGAATAATTAATGCCATATATATATAGTTTGTACACCATCTTCCATTATATCATACCGGCTGTGCAGTAAGTGCATATTATGTTGCAGCTAGGGGTTTCAGCCTTCTGGAAACATTGCAAACATTATAGAGGCTGTCTGAGCAAAGTACTGTATGTGAAATGGGCTTCTATCACAAACTGAGAGCTAGTAATAATATCCATAGGATATACTTCTTTCTCGGCAGTTGAAAGTGGAAAGAATTTTCATTATTTCTAACATGAACTATGGATTGCTTGGTTTGTGGTTGGGCCAAAAATATGATGGGGCATAACCCATTTTAAATAGCACATATCCAAATCTACATCGTAGTCGTGCAAGGTAAATGTAGCCTACACAGTCTTTCCCATAGTCTTACAATAGAGTTCTCTATGACAACTGTCATCCAGGATGTGTTCAAATTTTAAAGACATTAAGGGGGTGTGTACTCTACTAAGGTGCCACAACCTAACCTCACTTGAATTATCATGTCCTAACAAGGAGGGTGGTGCATTGCTCCCCTGTGACACTAAACTAGCACTGAAAACAATTTGAAATTACCTATACACAAAAAAGTGTTTCCCAGAAAAGTTGCATTGAATAAACTTAATTGGTGATAATACAATTGTGTAAACAGAAATTGCATAAATCTATGAGAGAGAGAGAGAGAGAGAGAGAGAGAGAGAGAGAGAGAGAGAGAGAGAGAGAGAGAGAGAGAGAGAGAGAGAGAGAGAGAGAGAATTGTGTGTGTAGGTATGTGTTTGTACAACGGCAGACAGGACATCCCGCATGCATAGAACACCACCTAACCTAACTTACATGACATATCCTCAACAAACGAAGGGGGAGGAGGGCTATGTTACCCTTAGACCACCCTTAGCCTACCATATGCTTAGTGATAGGGTTGAAAATAAGGGAGTTATGGGGGAAGGTTATTATCATACATACACCCTTTTATACACGTGCGCACACACACACACACACACATATATATATATATATATATATATATATATATATATATATATATATATATATATATATATATATATATATATATATATATAAAGGAAGAGCCATTGGGGTGTATGTATGATAGCAGCCACCTGTATGTATTATTATGGGTAATTTAGAATACGGCAGTGTAAGGGGGGTCGCAGGGGGGCGTTAGCTACCCCATTAGGTGTGTAGGTAAGGACACAGCTTGTAGGTTAGGTTAGGGGGGAAAGTTTAGGCCCATTCTTAACCAACACATGAGGAACTGGCCGCTGATATACAAAGGGAGCCATCTGACACGTATTTCATCCCCATCACAGCGAAGCAGAAGTCGTCTTCGATTCGAAGGACAGCAATAACGTAAAAAATTTCCGACGAGATAAAGTGGTGAATGGTAGGGGAAATAGCTCCACTTCCCCTACAAATTCTATGTGAATCACATTTTTATGTAATAAATAATCATTGACTGGTAAAATCACTGTAGAATGCTTGAAAATAAGCAGAGCAACTTTTATTCTATACTACAAAATTTTTCGACAAGGCACAAATATGGAATAGATAACTTGGTAGTAAAGTACTAATAGATACTCCAGTTAGCAACACGAACCAAATAGAGTACATGTCATCCTGGATATATTATTTCAGTGATAGAATCTATAAAGTAATTTACCAGTCCCCAACTGAATGAATGTGGTTTTAATCTTCAGCATTCTAGGTGATACTGAATTTGCAATCTTAGACTGAAGATGGGGAAAACCACATAAAACAAAAAAAATATTTATCATATTATTACAAAATTTAATATTTCTAAGCTTTGGTCCATTAACATGAACATAATTCAATACAAACCAACATAGGTGATCCTATGAAGCATTAACGTTAAAAATGACGTTCTGTATCGTCTACTGCCATGATTTGTTTACTAGAGAAATAGACGTCCCAGTCCCCGAGCAAGGACAATATTACCATAACTCACAGATTAAATGACCAGATTTTAAAATACCCATTTTGGTGTTAGATTTTTATTTATGCAGACATTATAACATTACTTTCAGCACTAGTATGACACTATGTCGTACATTATCACTTGCCATAATGTCAGATATTTCATGAAAAGATTTAAAGACTGTAAGAATTTGAATCTTATTGACAGGTCTTTAAAATATTTAATTGGTAATGCTGCAGACAGGACAGGTTCATTTGAATGCTATAAAAAATATTGACTTTGATAGAACAGCTTTACCTACAAAAATGACCTAGAGAAACGTAAAAATTTACATGCAATGGCAAAAACTACATGCTGAAAAAGCTAATGAAAATGTCTATTAGTAATCAAATCAACAAAAGCCTCAACTAAAATCACCAATGAATAATTGAATTTGAAAAACAAATAAAACAAATATATCAATTCTTAATAAGAGATAGACTTTATATATAAATGTTGTATATTTCGCTGACGATAGGATTAGAGACACAGATTCAAAAGGGTTTCTTGCTGATGCCCAAACGGTAATAAATGGAAAACTAAAAAAGAATATATATATATATATATATATATATATATATATATATATATATATATATATATATATATATATATATATATGTGTATATATATATATATATATGTATATATATATATATATATATATATATGTAAAACGGATTTTGAAGCAAAGCAAATAATCTATTTTTGGATGAGATGGCCATGTCGTACTGATGGAAGCTTCCTATAAACAGCTTTCTAAGGGATATTTGGCTACAGTGATACTCCCAGAGAATTGACCATGGGTCTCCAGAATTCTAACTCCTGGCACGAGTATCCTTAAAATTTTTCTTAAGGATATTGCATAATATCAGGGGACGTATATCTTGATGCGACATATGGCAATCTTCACCCCGAATAGCGTTTTTGCTTCGAGAAGGAAGAGAAGCGAAATTGAAGGGGAGCCGTTATCAAGGCTACCCTTCCTCCCCTATATTACAGGGCTCCAAGATGGCGCTCATTCCTTGTAGCAGTGAGCATGGTGCTAAAGATATACAGTACTGAAGTAGTTTCGGGAGGGATTAATACCTAAGCCTTTTCTTAGAAAAGGAGGGTGGGTCCATCAGGGCGACATGGCCATCTCACCCAAAAATAGATTTTTCGCTTTGCTTCAAAATCCGTTTTTTGGGCTCAAGCCATGTTGTCCTGATGGAAGCTTACCAGAGAATTACTAGAAAGTACTGTATCTGTGGATTTGTATAAGTGCCTCAACCTTGGGTCAGCTTCTATATGGTCATCCAGACCGCTGAAATATATGACGATACCGTTATACGTCATTACCACTAATCATGGAACAATGTTAGGGCGTCCTACCCCCTGCAGGGAAGTGTCTTGCTAGACAATAGAAGCTCAAGCTTTGTATTCGTGTAGGAACAAATATAAGTCTCAACCAGATCTTTTTGTTCATATAGATCAGTACCTTAAGTATAAGTTTTACTTAGGAAAATAAGTAAAAGGACTCCGGCTAAGTTTTATTTTAGCTACTGGTAGGGCGAAATAAGACAGTTACACATTATTCATTTATTAGGTCAATAATTAAATGAAACAACAGGTGTAATCTAATATGTAAAGGAATTATACATTCAACATATATAGACAAATGTTTTTCTACCTGAAAGGGAAGAAAAGGATTAAATGTCACCCACAACAGTTGAGAACAAAATTATCAAGATAATTTTACTGTAAATGTTGGATAACTATCAACACTGTGTACAAGTGTACACATGGCACTAGTGTCCTTGGTATAATTTCTGCACCTAAAATTAAGAACAGTCCTAGTGTCACCAGGGTGACACTCAACAAAAGATATTGCACTGGAAGGTGTCAAAACCTTTTCACCCAATTGATAAGTCCCAATCAATTCACTGTTCATCGCAGCACTAGACGACAGGTATTACCACACTACCTTCCGCCACCACAAAATGTTTGAGATCGTGCACTTGCTTCGCATAATGTTTGTAAAACACTCTGGAGGACTTCCACCCAGTGTATGAGCGAAGACGCTCAAAGTCCATATACTGAAAAAAGTTCAGTGAATAAGCAATTTTTCTCGGATCATGACCTGTGGGTGTACTATCAGGATTTGCTCTGCAAATGAAGTAGGTGAGCTTTGCCCTCAGTTGTTTTAGGGATAAGTTCGATCCTGAGGTTTCACCTTTGAAGAGCTGTCCTCCCCTGAAGTCTGAAGTTCTTCGGAGATAGACCTTTAGACACACTACTGGACACAGAGAGACATCGTCCTTCAGAGGGTAGATTCTCCAGGGACCCCACCTTTTGGTGGGTAGCTCGTTTTTGGCGAGAAAGGTAGGATCAGGAAAGAGATTCCGTTTTCCCGCTTCTGTGAACTGAATATGGCCCTCGTCTCTTGAGAGGGCTACTATTTCACTAACTCTAGCCCCTGAGGCAATAGCAAACAGGAAAATAACTTTTTGGGTTAGATCCTTGAGATAACAATCTTCATTGTTCACAGATGAAGCATAATGTAAGACTTTGTCCAGAGACCATGAAATTGGCTTCGGAGGGGCTGCAGGTTTAAGTCTAGCGCATGCCTTTGGGATCTTGTTAAAGATTTCGTTCGCCAGGTCCACCTGGAAGGCGTATAGAAGAGGTCTAGTCAAGGCTGACTTGCACATAGTTATCGTGGTGGCAGCCAAGCCTTGTTTGTGAAGGTGAGTGAAGAAGGACAGGCAGAAGTCTATTGAGATTTCTTTTGGCCTCTTTGCTTTAACAAAAGCAACCCACTTTTTCCAAGACGATTCATATTGTCTTCTGGTTGACTTTGACTTGTATTTTCTAAGAGGTCAATACTGCCTTTTGAGATCCCAAATCTTTTCTTTACTGCTAAGGTGAGAAAATCAAGAGATGAAGGTTTTGGGTTCTCTGTGATGAAGCGAAGACAGTCGACTTCTGAACCAGTTGAGATAAAGCTGGGTTCCGTAGAGGGACCAGCCTCAGCTTCAGTTCCGTCACCAGAGGGAACCAATTGCTCTTAGGCCACTTGGGGGCCACTAGTGCTGCAGTTCCCTTGAAAGATCTCAGCTTGTTGAGGACCTTCAGCAGGAGATTGGTTTGAAGGAATAGGTAGATCCTGGTACATTTGTTCCAATCGAGGGACATGGCGTCCGTCGCTTCTGCCCGAGGGTCCTCGTATGGGGCTACATATCGAGGTAGTTTCTTGCTGTCGCTCGTCGCAAAGAGGTCGATCTGCAGTTCCGGGACTTTTTCCAAGATGCGTCTAGGGACCATTCTGACTCTATCGGCTTTAGCCTGGATAGAGCGTCCGCCGTCACATTGCGGAACCCTTGTAGGTGAACTGCCGATAAGTTCCATCTCTTCTTTTTCGCTAAATGAAAGATGGCTAACATCACATGGTTGATGTGGGGCGATCTCGAACCTTTTCAGTTCAGACATCTTACTATCACTTCGCTGTCCAAGACCAGCCTGATGTGGGCTGATCTGTGAGAGGATAGTTTCTTTAGCGTCAAGAGGACTGCCATGGCCTCCAGAATATTTGATGTGAAAGGTCTTGAACAGGGATGACCAAGTCCCTTGAGCTTTCCTTTGATGGGAGTGACCTCCCCATCCTTCTGTCGAGGCATCCATGTGGATGGTCACCGATTGGGGAGGTGGTTGTAAGGGAACAGTCCTCGTTAGGCTCTTGACCTTCGACCACGGCTTGAGAAGTGATGGTAGTATGGTCGGTATCAGTCTTTAAAGATCTCTTCGAGCGTTTGATGCGTATCTTCTTCAGACTCCTGACACATCTTTCAGCTGTGTTCTTAGCACTGGGTCTGTTACTGCTGCAAACTGGAGAGAGCCCAGTACTCTTTCCTGTTGGCGTCTTGAGATCCTGTCGGATTTCAGTAGTCTCTTGACAAAACCCGTGATCTCTCTCCTCTTCTTTGGTGGAATGGAGAGGCGGTGTGACTTCAAGTTCCAATGGATTCCCAGCCATTGAAACGCCTGAGCTGGAGATAGGCAAGACTTCTTAAACTTGATCTTGAATCCCAGATGTTCCAGGAACTGGATCACTTTCTTGGAAGCTAGCAGACAAGCAGTCTTGGGTGCTGCCCACACCAGCCAGTTGTCCAGGTACACTGCCACCAGACCGCCTTCTAGGCGTAGATGTTGAACGACTGCGTCCGCAAGTTTCGTGAAGATCCTTAGGGCTACGTTTAGTCCGAAGGGCATGGCTCTGAAGACGTACTTTGTCTTCTGTAACTTGAATCCTAGGTAGGAGGAGAGGTGGCGGCTGACTGGGAGGTGCCAGTAAGCATCTGCCAGTTCTATTGAGACTGTGTACGCCCCTTTAGGTAAAAGGGTGCTGCAATGAACAGTGGACTGTTTTGGGACTTAACAGTGAATCGGGTGCATGGGTATACGTACCTTCTAGTGCAAATCATATCGATGATTAACAGATATTTCCACATAGGTGCATATCTGACCAATAACACCAGTGCCAAGTGAACGTTTGCATCACAGTGTTTATGCATGTCCAAATCTGAGCAAGTCAGACAGATTTGGTTTCACATCTCCATTGAGTGGCATTATTCCGATAATGAAATTATATATATTTTTCCCTTACAGGTGAAAATGTGAACCCTGATGTGTCTTAATACTGGATCAGATTCATACTTTGCTATAACTACATTTGATAATTTAGTTGCAAAATAAAGATAAAAAAACGTATCTGCGTCTTATTTCTGCTACCTCAGTAGCACATAAATGAAACATGCCAGAGTTTTATTTAATCCCTAGGAATATAGAGAACTTGAAATCAGTACCGATTTCCATGGTAATTAAAGGTAAGCTCTAAAGTTTTCCCTTTTGTTCCAATGGAAATACAAATCTTGAATTCTTATTGTCGAAGTTGACACTTTCCCTGCAGGGGGCAGGAAGCAATAAGACAGTTCCAGGCTTAGTGGAAATGACAGTTAACTGGAATTTCATATACAGGTATAGGAGACCAGATAAGGAAATCCATTCAAGGTAGAAGGCACATACACAAACCCACAGATATAGTACTTTTAAGTTAATTCTCTGGTATGTTTCCATCAGGACCACATGGCCCGAGCCCAAAAAACGGATTTTGAGCAAAGTGAAAAATCTATTTTTGGGTGAGAGTGCCATGTCGTCCTGATGGATCCACCCTTTTGCTGACCCCACCTGAAACTACTCTATCTGCAGCTATTCCTGCTCAACGACAAGTAAAGTAATGGCGGTCGGTAGTAGTACGGATAGGAGGTCCACTGGGTACCTAGAACGGCACCCCCTTTCTTTCGCCACTCTTCCCCCTTACATCAAAGTGTTAAATCTATTCGGGGTGAATATTGCTGTTTCGTATCTAAAAAATACGTCTCTGATATTATGCGATATCCTTAACTGGATACTCGTGCTAGGAGTAGAATCCTGGAGACCTTTGGTTTAATTCTCTGGGAGTATCACTGAAGCAAATATCCCTTAGAAGGCTACCTAAAGGAACCCTAATGGAACCCTTCCATCAGGACGACAAGGCACACTCACCCAAAAATAGATTTTTTACTTTGCTCAAAATCCTATATATATATATATATATATATATATATATATATATATATATATATATATATATATATATATATATATATATATATATGTATGTATTTATATACAGTATATATATATATACATATATATATATATATATATATATATATATATATATATATATATATATATATATATATATATATATATATATATATATATATATATATATATATATATATATATATGCCCCCGCGGCCCTGTGGCTGCGGGGGCATAAAACAATTAGAATAGCGCCAACGTTATCCCTGCGTGTCGTAAGAGGCGACTAAAAGGGACGGGACGAGGGGGCTGGGACCCCCCTCTCCTGTATAAAAAATCCTGTGAGAGAGCAACAAAGAGATGGAGCTGGGGGGAGAGTGACTGCTCCCCGCACTCTAGTTTTGGGGTGTTTGAATGTGCGTGGATGTAGTACGATAGAGAGTAAAAGATGTGAGATTGGAAGTATGTTTAGAAGTAGAAGGATGGATGTATTGGCCTTGTGTGAGACAAAGATGAAAGGAAAGGGTGAAGTGATGTTTGGTGAAATGTCTGGTAGAGTGTCTGGGATTGAAAGGGGAAGAGCGAGAGAGGGTGTGGCTTTATTGCTGAGTGAATGGATGACAGGTAAAGTAGTGGAATGGAAGGAGATATCATCTAGGTTAATGTGGGTAAGGGTTAGGTTGGGTAGGGAATGTTGGGCGTTTGTCAGTGCGTATGGGCCAGGTAGTGAGAAAAGTGAAGAAGAGCGGAATGAGTTCTGGAATGAATTAACTAGGTGTGTAGAAGGACTGGGTAGAAGGAATTATGTAGTTGTCATGGGTGACTTAAATGCTAGAGTGGGCGCTGGAGAGGTAGAAGGTGTCATTGGGAAGTATGGCGTACCAGGTGAAAAGGAGAGTGGTGAGAGACTGGTAGATATGTGTGTTGAACAAGAGATGGTAATAAGTGCTAGCTTTTTTAAAAAGAAAGATAAAAATAAGTATACATGGGTAAGAGTGGCAAATGGAAGAGTAGTAGAAAGGGCATTAATGGATTATGTGTTGATAACTAAAAGAATGTTTGGAAGATTGAAAGACGTGCACGTGTTTAGGGGTATGGCTAACAGTATGTCTGATCATTTTTTGGTGGAAGGAAAATTAGTTGTAGAAAAAGAGTGGGGGAATAGAGTAGGCGGATGTAAAAGGGAGCTAGTGAGGGTTGAAGAGCTAATAAAACCGGGGGTAAAAAGTAAATATCAGGAAAGGTTGAAAATGGCATATGACGAGGTGAGAGTAAGAGAAACTGGTAATTTAGAGGAGGAGTGGAAGTTAGCAAAAGAAAATTTTGTTGGGATTGCAAGTGATGTATGTGGCAAGAAGGTTGTTGGAGGCAGCATGAGGAAGGGCAGTGAATGGTGGAATGAAGGAGTGAAGGTATAAGTGGAAGAGAAAAAGAGGGCTTTTGAAGAATGGCTGCAGAGTAATAGTATAGAGAAGTATGAAAAATATAGAGAGAAAAAGGTGGAAGTAAAGCGCAAGGTACGTGAGGCGAAGAGGGCAGCTGACCTGAGGTGGGGTCAGGGACTGGGTCAGTCATTTGAAGAGAATAAGAAGAAGTTTTGGAAAGAAGTGAAGAGAGTAAGGAAGGCCGGCGCAAGAATTGAAGAGACAGTGAAAGATGGAAATGGAAGGTTGTTAAAAGGAGAGGAGGCAAGGAAAAGGTGGGCGGAATATTTTGAAAGTTTGCTGAATGATGAGGATAATAGGGAGGCAGATATAATTGCTGTTCCAGGTGTTGAGGTCCCTAGTGATGGGAGATGAGAATGAGAGAGAGATTACAATAGAGGAAGTGAGGAGAGCACTAGATGAAACGAGAGTAGGAAAAGCATCTGGTATGGATGGTGTGAAAGCTGAGATGTTGAAGGAAGGGGGTGTGACTGTACTTGAATGGTTGGCGAGATTGTTTAATGTGTGTTTTGTGTTGTCAATGGTACCAGTAGATTGGGTCTGTGCATGTATTGTACCACTATATAAGGGTAAGGGAGATGTGCATGAGTGTTGTAATGGTAGAGTACTGATTAATAGGATTAAGGATAAAACAGAGAATGCAATCTTGGAAGTACAGGGTGGTTTTAGAAGAGGTAGGGGTTGTATGAATCAGATTTTTACAGTTAGGCAGATATGCGAGAAATATTTAGCAAAAGGTAAGGAGGTGTATGTTGCGTTTATGGATCTGGAGAAAGCATATGATACAGTTGATAGGGAAGCAATGTGGAATGTGATGAGGTTATATGGAGTTGGTGGAAGGTTGTTGCAAGCAGTGAAAAGTTTCTACAAAGGTAGTAAAGCATGTGTTAGAATAGGAAATGAAGTGAGCGATTGGTTTCCGGTGAGAGTGGGGCTGAGACAGGGATGTGTGATGTCGCCATGGTTGTTTAACTTGTATGTTGATGGAGTGGTGAGAGAGGTGAATGCTCGAGTGCTTGGACGAGGATTAAAACTGGTAGGCGAGAATGATCATGAATGGGAGGTAAATCAGTTGTTGTTTGCGGATGATACTGTACTGGTAGCAGACACAGAAGAGAAGCTTGACCGACTAGTGACAGAATTTGGAAGGGTGTGTGAGAGAAGGAAGTTGAGAGTTAATGTGGGTAAGAGTAAGGTTATGAGATGTACGAGAAGGGAAGGTGGTGCAAGGTTGAATGTCATGTTGAATGGAGAGTTACTTGAGGAGGTGGATCAGTTTAAGTACTTGGGGTCTGTTGTTGCAGCAAATGGTGGAGTGGAAGCAGATGTACATCAGAGAGTCAATGAAGGTTGCAATGTGTTGGGGGCAGTTAAGGGAGTAGTAAAAAATAGAGGGTTGGGCATGAATGTAAAGAGAGTTCTATATGAGAAAGTGATTGTACCAACTGTGATGTATGGATCGGAGTTGTGGGGAATGAAAGTGATGGAGAGACAAAAATTGAATGTGTTTGAGATGAAGTGTCTGAGGAGTATGGCTGGTGTATCTCGAGTAGATAGGGTTAGGAACGAAGTGGTGAGGGTGAGAACGGGTGTAAGAAATGAGTTAGCGGCTAGAGTGGATATGAATGTGTTGAGGTGGTTTGGCCATGTTGAAAGAATGGAAAATGGCTGTCTGCTAAAGAAGGTGATGAATGCAAGAGTTGATGGGAGAAGTACAAGAGGAAGGCCAAGGTTTGGGTGGATGGATGGTGTGAAGAAAGCTCTGGGTGATAGGAGGATAGATGTGAGAGAGGCAAGAGAGCGTGCTAGAAATAGGAATGAATGGCGAGCGATTGTGACGCAGTTCCGGTAGGCCCTGCTGCTTCCTCCGGTGCCTTAGATGACCGCGGAGGTAGCAGCAGTAGGGGACTCAGCAGTATGAAGCTTCATCTGTGGTGGAAATGTGGGAGGTTGGGCTGTGGCACCCTAGCAGTATCAGCTGAACTCGGCTGAGTCCCTGGTTAGGCTGGAGGAACGTAGAGAGTAGAGATCCCTTTTTTGTTTTGTTTCATGTTGATGTCGGCTACCCCCCAAAATTGGGGGAAGTGCCTTTGGTATATGGATGGATATATATATATATATATATATATATATATATATATATATATATATATATATATATATATATATTTGGGCTCGGCCATGTCATCCTCATGGAAGGTTCCTTTAGGTAGCTTTCTAAGGGATATTTGCTACAGTGATACTCCCAGAGAATTAAACCGAAGGTATCCAGGATTCTAACTCCTGGCGCGAGTATCCAGTTAAGGATATCGCATGATATCAGGGACGTATTTTTTAGATACGACACATAGCAATCTTCACCTCGAATAGATTTAACACTTTGATGTAAGGGGGAAGAATGGCGAAAGAAAGGGGGTGCCGTTCTAGGTACCCGGTGGACCTCCTATCCGTACTACTACTGGCCGCCATTCCTTTACTTGTAGCGTTATAAGCTAGGTGTTCTCCCAAAGTTTTCCCGGCATTTTGTTGCAAGTTTCGGAATAATCATGCAATCTCCAGCATCTTCATCTTCTGGAAAGTTGAGTATTAATTCTTTCCTGTGTATAATTTTAGGCTCCCTTCTCACAGTTAAATTCTAATAATTAAGTGTATTTGGCTGAGTGTTGCCACGAACCTCAGGATCAAACTTATCCCTGAAACAACTGAGGGCGAAGCTCACCTACTTCATTCACAGAGCAGATCCTGATAGTACACCCGCAGGTCATGATCCGAGAAAGATTGCATCCTCACTGAACTTTTTTCAGTATATGGACTTTGAGAGACTCCACTCATACACTGGTTGGAAATCCTCTAGAGTCTTCAATAAACATTATGCGAAGCAAGTGCATGAGTTAAAACATTTTGTGGTGGCGGCAGGTAGTGTTGTGAAGCCTGCCGTCTAGTGTTGCGATGAACAGTGAACTGTTTGGGACTGTTTCATTTCGGGTGAAAAAGTGTTAACACCTTGCAGTGTAATACCTTTTTTTAAGTGTTACCCTGGTGACATTAGGACTGTTCTTTATAGGTGCAGAATCATACCAATGACACCAGTGCCATGTGTACACTTGTACACAGTGTTGATACTTATCCAACATTTACAGTGAAATTATTTTAATAATTTTTCAACTAATTTGGAGTGGCTAATATATTTTTTCCCTTTCAGGAAATAAATATATATACCTTTTATATGTTGGATGTATAATTCTGATGCTAATTTAATACACTAGTTACATTTAAGTTGTCTATTCAAATAAATGTTTAAAGGTGTATTTGCGTCTTATTCACCCCAAATGTAGTTAAATGAAATTAGACGGAGTTCTTTACTTACTTACGTAAAGTAAAATATATACTTGAGGGTGCTTAAATATGTAAACAAAATATCTGAATGATAATTACATTTGTTCCAATATAGATACAAACCTTGCTGCTTCTATTGTCGAGGATGACATTTCCCTGCAGGGATCAGGAAGCCCTTAGATTGTTCTATGCTTAGTGGATATGACGTATAACGGTATTGTCATATAATTCTGTGGTTTGGATGACCATAGAGACGCTGACCCAAGGTTGAGGCACTTATGCAAACCCACAGATATAGTACTTTTAAGTAATTCTCTGGTAAGCTTCCATTAGGACGACATGGCTTGAGCCCAAAAAACGGATTTTGAAGCAAAGCAAAAAATCTATTTTTGGGTGAGATGGCCATGTCGTCCTGATGGACCCACCCTCCTTTTCTAAGAAAAGGATTGTATAATAATCCCCACCCGAAACTACTCTATCTGTAGCCCCATGCTTAATTGCTACAAGGAATGGGTAGCCATATTGGACCCTGTAGTAGTACTGGAAGGGGATCCACTGGGTAACCTTGATGACGGCTCCCCTTCAATTTCGCCACTCTTCCCCTTCAGAGTGAAAACTCTATTCGGGGTGAAGATTTCCATGTGTCGTATCAAGAAATATGTTCCCTGATATTATGCGATATCCTTAAGAAAATTTTTAAGGATACTCGCGCCAGGAGTTAGAATTCTGGAGACCTATGGTCAATTCTCTGGGAGTATCACTGTAGCCAAATATCCCTTAGAAAGCTGCCTAAAGGAACCTTCCATCAGGACGACATGGCCATCTCACCCAAAAATAGATTTTTCGCCTTGCTTCAAAATCCGTTTTCTTCCTCCTGTCGTCAGCAATATAACGTTGGTTGTAAGATGTCTGATGATTTCAGCTTATTACTCACCTGAAATGAGTGAAGAATTAGTAGTAATTATCCATGAGTTAATTCCTTCCGATGTCGCCAATTTTTCTCGGTAGGGTTTAATGATACCTTGGTATTCTTAAAATACATTTAATGGACTTCTGATTACATTGCTCTGACTCTGCTAACAACCAACTCCCAACAACTAAGCGTCGGGTGTCTCATAGATAATCTGACAAACCAAAACATAAGAGCGAACAATAGAGCATCGCTCTCAAAAGACTTAAATCCTACTGTAATACAAAAGTAGAAAGAATCATATCCTATCTTTGAGGTAATTAATAAATGCTTGAACCCTAATTATCAAAATACATTATTTCAGTTATATACAAAGCATACCCTGTTTTATCAATGCAATATGATGCAATGTTGCGCAATACACGTAACATTTGAGGTAATACAGTACATTATTACTATAATACATAACAAGTACCTGGTGGCACTAACTGATAGAGAGAGAGAGAGAGAAAGTATTAAGGAAGGAGTTTCCTATTATTATGGTTTAGCACAACAATTGGAAGTGTAGGAGGACTACCGGGCCACCTAATGTCTCCTTGCCAGAATGAGAGTTCCAATGGAAGGGGTAAGAATCCATCCACAAAGGGCCTGCCGCCGGCTATACCCCCGGCGGCAATAATTGTGGATGGCAGATATTCACTTCCGGTGATGGAAGGACATAAGGGGAAATGTGACTGAGGCGGCTGAACTAACTGCCACCGGCAGGGTACCAGCTGGTAACGCAGTCAACCTGGCAAGCTGGGATAACTGTCAGAATACCGGTGAAAGAATGTTGCGACGGCTATGCCGTCACTAAAGGACAGAAAGGGGAAGGGAAAGGGTCTTGTAGTTCACTGGGAAGAGAGGTGGCGGCAGGTATGCAGCTTACCTTCAACAGTGGACTGAGGAAGCCGGGCTTCCTGTGCTGACGACGTCGTCAGCAGCAGAAGAAATATGGTTCCTTTGCTGGGGATATCGTCGGTGGCAAGACAAGGGCACCCTGAGTTAATTACTATCTAACTCAAAGCCGGAGGTGGCAAGAACTCTGTTCTACTTGACGGCAATGAAGAAAGACAGTGGTTGCCGGCTGTAGCGGAGGCAGCATTCATGGAGGGAGGAAGGGTTTAGCCTCTTTCTGTGAATGAGAATGTATATCGAACCTTATGCATAGATTCTAGAGGATGTAAGTCCTCATCCGAATTAATAAGGAACGATAGGGTGATGCTAAATATGGGGAAATACTTTACTAACGTATATATGAGCGAGGCTAGCCTAGCTCTGGTAGGAACCATGGCCAAGAGTACTCCTGGGGCTCCCGACACATATGAAAAATAAAGTTACATAATAGGAAGAGGAATAATAATATATCTATATGTACAATCTTCACTTGTATAATTTGCCTAACTAGCTAATATTATAGCTAAATACCAGGAAATGTCGCTCTACTTACTAAATAAAATGCAATAATGACAGGTGACAGCGGTTGTAAAATGAATGCCTCCTGTTCGTGGCAACGCTCAACCAAATACACTTAATTATTAGAATTTAACTGTGAGAAGGGAGCCTAAAATTATACACAGGAAAGAAATAATACTCAACTTTCCAGAAGATGAAGATGCTGGAGATTGCATGATTATTCCGAAAACTTGCAACAAAATGCCGGGAAAACGTTGGGAGAACACCTAGCTTATAACGCTACAAGTAAAGGAATGGCGGCCGGTAGTAGTACGGATAGGAGGTTCACCGGGTACCTAGAACGGCACCCCCTTTCTTTCGCCATTCTTCCCCCTTACATCAAAGTGTTAAATCTATTCGAGGAGAAGATTGCTATGTGTCGTATCTAAAAAATACGTCCCTGATATCATGCGATATCCTTAACTGGATACTCGCGCCAGGAGTTAGAATCCTGGATACCTTCGGTTAAATTCTCTGGGAGTATCACTGTAGCAAATATCCCTTAGAAAGCTACCTAAAGGAACCTTCCATCAGGACGACATGGCCGAGCCCATATATATATATATATATATATATATATATATATATATATATATATATATATATATATATATATATGTGTGTGTATATATATATATATATATATATATATATATATATATATATATATATATATATATATATATATATATATATATATATATATATATATATATCATCAGAGAAGGTGGCGGCAGCCAGTATCTTACATTTCTCAAGAAGGACAGGGAAATAGGTAGTTCTAGATATCCATTTATTAAAAATCCCGACGTTTCGTGATCGTCATTATCACATATTCCAGGGCTGCAAATAGGAAGTAAATATATAACATTAAGAAACAGTAATATACAAATATATATATAAAGTGAAAATTGGTAAAAAATAAAAAATCAAAATTCAAGTAAAAATATTCATAAAACAGAAGTGGAACCAACCTCGCATTATCGTAAATAGAAACTGAATGGCATTAGCAACTACAGAACAAAACAAAGAAACCTATGACAAGTACAATTGAATGGAGGAAGCTTGGGTGTTTAACGATGGAACCAGTCTTTTAATCAAAATTGACCCCAGAATCGGCAAGTCGTGGGAATTAGATACTTGCCCTATAATGCTAAAATCTTTATTGTCAATATTTATTTTGCACATTTTAGTATGATTGCGAATATTTGAATGTTCTGGGTTGGATATTCTGCAACCTGTTCGAAAACTAACACATCTATGAGAATCAATTCTGACCTTCAACAACCTCTTGGTAGATCCTACGTAGGTCCCAGAGTTACACTTTGGGCAAATATATTGATAAACTACACCAGAGGACATCAAAGGGTTCAATCGATCCTTAAAATGAAAAATCGAGCCAACTGTGAGAGGATTCTTAGGAATTAAGTTTACTACAACAGCTGGAAAATGTTGTTGTATGATTTTAGTACACTTCTGTCCAAAGGAACCATCATGAATAAAAGGAAAGCTCGCATAAAATTTGAGTTTGGGTACTGTTGTTACTTTTTGAGTCTGAGCCAATTTATTATTTAATAATTTGTTAAGATGCTTAAAAAATAATTTAGTCGGGAAACAGTTTTTCTTAAAATAATCACATAAATAAAGTACTTCTGTATGAAAATATTCCCAACTAGAAGTAAGTAGGAATGCTCTGTGGAGAAGAGTAAAAATAGAGTTTAATTTAAAATTATAAAAACAAGAGCTATAAAAATTCGAACCTAATCCAGTAAAAGTCTTTTTTTCTAAAAACCTTGGTATTAAAACCTTCTCTCTCTCTAGATACTAACACATCTAAAAAATGTAATTTATTTCCTTCCTCCTTTTCTATTGTGAACCTTATATTATTGTGCTGTGAATTAGCAAAATCCACGAAGGAGTCAGCACAGAATTCATTTCTGAATAAAGCGAAGGTGTCATCAACATAACTGACATAAAACAGTGGATGGTATCTCAAAGGGCAATTTTCGAGCATGGTCTCCTCCAGGGAGCAAATAAAAATGTTAGCAAAAGTGGGTTCCAGAGGGGAACCCATAGTCATACCATCCACTTGTTTATACAACTTGCCATTAAAAACAAAGGCGGTGTCCAGCACCGCCAACTCCAAAAGTATTTTAAAAGACTGCAATTAAAAAACTTTTGGAGTTGGCGGTGCTGGACACCGCCTTTGTTTTTAATGGCAAGTTGTATAAACAAGTGGATGGTATGGTTATGGGTTCCCCTCTGGAACCCACTTTTGCTAACATTTTTATTTGCTCCCTGGAGGAGACCATGCTCGAAAATTGCCCTTTGAGATACCATCCACTGTTTTATGTCAGTTATGTTGATGACACCTTCGCTTTATTCAGAAATGAATTCTGTGCTGACTCCTTCGTGGATTTTGCTAATTCACAGCACAATAATATAAGGTTCACAATAGAAAAGGAGGAAGGAAATAAATTACATTTTTTAGATGTGTTAGTATCTAGAGAGAGAGAAGGTTTTAATACCAAGGTTTTTAGAAAAAAAGACTTTTACTGGATTAGGTTCGAATTTTTATAGCTCTTGTTTTTATAATTTTAAATTAAACTCTATTTTTACTCTTCTCCACAGAGCATTCCTACTTACTTCTAGTTGGGAATATTTTCATACAGAAGTACTTTATTTATGTGATTATTTTAAGAAAAACTGTTTCCCGACTAAATTATTTTTTAAGCATCTTAACAAATTATTAAATAATAAATTGGCTCAGACTCAAAAAGTAACAACAGTACCCAAACTCAAATTTTATGCGAGCTTTCCTTTTATTCATGATGGTTCCTTTGGACAGAAGTGTACTAAAATCATACAACAACATTTTCCAGCTGTTGTAGTAAACTTAATTCCTAAGAATCCTCTCACAGTTGGCTCGATTTTTCATTTTAAGGATCGATTGAACCCTTTGATGTCCTCTGGTGTAGTTTATCAATATATTTGCCCAAAGTGTAACTCTGGGACCTACGTAGGATCTACCAAGAGGTTGTTGAAGGTCAGAATTGATTCTCATAGATGTGTTAGTTTTCGAACAGGTTGCAGAATATCCAACCCAGAACATTCAAATATTCGCAATCATACTAAAATGTGCAAAATAAATATTGACAATAAAGATTTTAGCATTATAGGGCAAGTATCTAATTCCCACGACTTGCCGATTCTGGGGTCAATTTTGATTAAAAGACTGGTTCCATCGTTAAACACCCAAGCTTCCTCCATTCAATTGTACTTGTCATAGGTTTCTTTGTTTTGTTCTGTAGTTGCTAATGCCATTCAGTTTCTATTTACGATAATGCGAGGTTGGTTCCACTTCTGTTTTATGAATATTTTTACTTGAATTTTGATTTTTTTACCAATTTTCACTTTATATACATACACACACACACACACACACACACACACACACACACACACACATATATATATATATATATATATATATATATATATATATATATATATATATATATATATATATATATATATATATATATATTTGTATATTACTGTTTCTTAATGTTATATATTTACTTCCTATTTGCAGCCCTGGAATATGTGATAATGACGATTACGAAACGTCGGGATTTTTAATAAATGGATATCTAGAACTACCTATTTCCCTGTCCTTATATATATATATATATATATATATATATATATATATATATATATATATATATATATATATATATATATATATATATATATATATATATGTATGTATATATATACATATATATATATATATATATATATATATATATATATATGTATATATATATATATGTATATATATATATATATATATATATATATATATATATATATATATATATATATATATATATATATATATATACATATATTTATATATATATATATATATATATATATATATATATATACATACATATTTTTATATATATATATACATACATATTTATATATGTATATATATATATATATATATATATATATATATATATATATATATATATATATATATATATATATATATATATATATATATATATATATATATATATATATATATATGTATGTTTAACCTCTTCGTGAAGGTTTTTGACAGGTGTAGATCTTTCAAGGGATGGCGGCTCTGGTGGCTCTTTGGTAGTCAATGAGCAACTGGTTTCCCATGGTCACGGATTTGAATCCCAACTCGTGCCGTGACTAACTCGATTCTGTCTCAGGATGGACACCAGGGGATTATTTATGCTTCATCATAGAGATTGTTCAATCCTCATCTCATGTTTGATTTCGCCCTATTGCTGGGAATGGAAATGAAAATTCAACGTGAGGAGTGGGTATTTGTGGAAACTATGAGTCTTCTAGAACCATGACTGTATGAAACGTCATGGACCAAATGGGTCAAATATGTCAAAGACATAAATCCAGGGTTGATTACTATGAATTTTGTTCAAGTTTCAAGCTTACTTTGCATGTTTAAAGTCTAGCCTCCTCTACGATTTCGTTGTACACTTCGGCCCTCACTAGATCTATATTATATGCCTTTGATGTCGAATTTTACTTGGATCTCTTCAACAAAGTTCTGAAGGTTTGTGCAAGGCTACGGCTGTTAGCTCTACTGAAGCCTATCTCTTGGTCTTTGGACAAAGTTTTGCAATTCACTTCGGACATGGCAATCAAAAGCCTACTATTCGGAATCCCACTCAGAAAGTCATCTTAATTACGATGGCTTCCGGTGCTCGGGTTAGTGACTTTATAACGATTTCTAGAGACGAGAAATACATTGAATTTGTGGATAATGGTGAGGGGTGAGGTTAATTTATACCCTGATCTCACTTTTCGGACAAAAAATTAACTTCCCTTTCATCTTGGGGTCTATGGAAAATAGTTCCCCTTCATGGTGATCCTTTCCTTTGAATAATACACTGTCCAAAAGTGTATTTGCTGAGAGCAGTGCAGTTTAAGGGTAGTCTTGTTTCAAAAGGATACAGTGGGTTCTGATTTGTCTCTAAACCAGTTACAAAATAAGATTACTTACTTTATATGAAGAGTGGACCCGTCTCGTAAGACTTCGGGTCTCGGTCCTAAAGATGTGGCTTCCTTCTTGAACTTTTTCCGGTATATGACTATTGAGGGACTGCAGACATATACTGGTTGGAAGTCCTCTCGGGTTTTCTTCAGGCATTAAATGAAGCAATTGGAGGAGACACATCATTATGTGGTGGTTGAGGGGGTGTTATCTACCCCGCGGCAATGGCGTAGCCCACAATGCATCCTAGGGCACTCCTTCAGCTCATTATTAGCAATGAGTAAACAGAAGTTTTTTGCTTCAGGGAAAAAAGGGAGAATGCACTTCATCATTTCCTTTTCAGGTTCCCAGGTTTAGAGATTAATACTTATGCTTCATCACATAGGTGGGGAGCAATTTTTTGGTTCCAGGTCTTTTATGCAAAGCCTCCCACCGAGTATAGACAATTCTCTGGTACACTTCCAGCAGGACGACATGGCTCGAGCCCAAAAAAGAGATTTTGACATAGAAAAAAATCTATTTTTGGGTGAGATAGCCATGTCGTCTTGATGCCCCCCCCCCCCGTTACTTCTTTTATCTCCCACCCCTTTGCTTGTTTAGAGGCTTCTATTTCACAGTAGCTCAGCTACGAAGTGGAATGAAGCGGCAAGGTCGTATGGGAGCACCGAAAGGTGATATATGTAATGGCTCCTCGCTTCTCCTTCCCCTTAGAGGATTAGAGTGGGAGAGGTCTATTCGGGGTGCAGATACCTATGGTTATCTTAGGATACGTCCCTGATTATACACGATATCTTCGGATAGTCGCTCCGGGGGTTGGAACCCCGTGATACCTGACAGTAATTCTCTTATAATATCAATCGCCGAAATATTATACAGTAGAAAGTTGCTGGAGGGAACTTCCATCTGGACGACATGGCTCGAGCCCAAAAATAGATTTTCCCTATGTCAAAATCCCTTTTAAAGTGTTTTTTCCTTGATTACAAATTTACTTTTGAGAAACACATTTGGTCTGTTTCTTCATCAATTGCAAAAAACTAGTCTTATTGTGAAAGTGTTTCAGATTTTAGGTGATCAATCTATTCTGAAGAAGTGTTTTAAATCTTTCACTCTGCCTTGTTTCGAGTATTTTTCTCCTGTCTGGTCTTCAGCTGCTGAAGTTCATCTTGATTTGTTGGACATAGACTTGCTGTCTATTGAATTTTTTATTCCTGCTCTAGATATTAATCTCTGACATTGTCATTCAGTTACCATAGTTCTTTATGCATGTCGCATAAGACTCTTCATAATTTTGACCATCCTTTGCATTCATGTCTTCCCAGACTACAATCTTGTACGCAATACTAGGTATGCAGTTAATTTTAATTCTAGCACTCGTACCTACATCATAAGGCTATGTTGAACAGGCTGACACAAGTGTCTCCATTGTTTATATGTGATGCATTTATTTCAACATTGTTACTGATCTTTAAGATATCTTATCTTTACTCATTACTTTTCATATAGTTAATTTCATTATTTCCATTCCTCACTGGGCTATTTTCCCTAGTTGGAGCCCTTGGGCTTATATCATCCTGCTGTTTCAGCTTAGCTAGTAGTAATGATATTTTGGGGTCTAGTTGATTTTATATTTCTCTTCAGAATTCTGGATTCTCTAGTCTTGGGTAGTGCCATAGCCTCTGCACCATGGTCTTCCACTGTCTTGGGTTAGAGTTCTCTTGCTTGAGAGTACACTCGGGCACACTATTCTATCTTATTATTATATTTTTTCCTTCCTCTTGTTTTTTTGAAATGGTGTGTTGGGCAGGCTTAATAGAAGGGCCATGGATGCCTGGTGGTTTATCAAGAGGTTGTCTTTTCCTTTTTCTGAATCTTTTTCTTCTCAAAACCATCCTTACTGTCCTCCCTTCAGTTGAAGTGGCTATCCTGGAGGGTATTTAGCCTTGCATGGTATATCGGCTCCTCCATGTTGACCAGTTTTTCCGACTTTTTACTATAGTCTATGGGTATCATCAATCACTTTATTTATCATTCTGTACACGTTGTTTTTGTTATAATTCTTGTTAATCTAGTTTTTAAGTATGATGTCTCTTTTTTATTTCTATTAATTCTTATGCTGTCTGGAGACATTGAGCAAAATCCGGGACCAGTACGTCCTAGATTTCGTCAATATCGTCTTCTGTATTGCAATATTCGTGGTCTTCATGCAAATATCCAAGACCTTACAGTTGCATCCAGACAGTATGATATTCTTTTGTGCTCAGAAACTTTGGTTTCTAATATGAGGCACTCATCTGAGCTCATTATAAGTGGTTTTAAGAAGCCAATAATGTTGAAACGTGATGCCATCCCTAGGGCCAGGGGAATGGCAGTGTATATTAGGACCGAGTACCCTGCTTCTCATAAGTCCTGCTATCAATGTGGATGTCATGAGATTCAGGTGATAAAAGTTTTTGGCAGGCATAACAATTTTTAATTGTGTTCCATCTACCGGAATCCAGACATGGATGATTCTATCTTCGATTGTCTTCTTACCATTATGGCTAAGATACAAGAATATGATAGAAAGGCTTCTTTTGTCTTTGTTGGTGATTTTAATGCTCACCATAGGGAGTGGTTAAGTTCTATCTCTCCTACCGATCGCCATGGCATAAGAGCTTTAGACTTTGCCTCTGAATCAGGCTGTGAGCAGATCATAAAGGAAGCTACTCACAGGTCTGGTAATTGCTTGGACCACGTATACACTGACTCCCCTGGCGTTATAACTAGTAAGGTTGGTTCTCCAGTTGGGACATCTGATCATGCCTTGATTTCATTAGTAGTGAAGACTGAGCAGCCTGTCCCAGATATATCATATTCTTGTAAAATTTATATGAAATCCTAAGCAGACTGGAATGGGATTTTGCATGATCTTTTGTGCTTGAATTGGTCACAATTATATGGTAGTGTAGATCCTGTTGTCCCTTTGAATGAGAATCTAGTCAACATAATTGATAGGTGTATCCCTTCTCGTGTGCTAAGGTACCGAGTGAAGGATAAACCGTGGTTCAATGATGATTGTAGACGTGCTTATTTGGAGAAGCAGGAGGCCTATCACCTTTGGAAGGGTAACAGATGAGATTTGACCTGTAACAACTATACTCAGCTTCGAGCTTTTGCTCAGAGAGTTTATGCCTCAACTGAAAAGGAATACAATTTAACCATAACAGCAATCCTTTCTGGTACAACTCAGGAACATAAATGGTGGTTGATATAATATGCAAGAGGTTGCAGTGATTAAAAGACAGGTCTTGATGGCTTGGGTGCTAGGTAGAGACTGCCCTTTATTCATAGCTACATGGGACTACATGATACCACATCCCCCTTATCACATACAAAGAATTGATTACACATAATAACTAATCTGGCATATAAGTATAAAGAAATAAACGATGAAAGTTCCATATTCAAACGTATTCCATTGTTTTCATCCCTTCATAATAAACATGCATAGTACAATTTGTGATTGTGGATAATAATATAAACATAACAGCTATTATCTTTGCAGACTGGTCAGAATAGTGTTGGTTACAGCAGGGCAGTCATAAATATGAAAATAAATGGCAAATTATAATTTTTTTTTTTTTGATGCAAAGAACAACAACACCCAAAATATATTAAAACAAAATGGAAACCTGATACACATGTAACGAGTGTTCGAAATGGAGCCTGTTCTCCAGTCCGAGACTCGTAAATTTTCAAATAAAATTCATTATTCTGAATCACTTATCAGTCCTGAGACTGATAACTTTTCTTGAGTTTCAAACTCTGGTAACGACCTCTCAGAATTTTCGGTCATGAAACGAGGGGGGGGAGTTGTATATTATTATTTAACTTAACACTTTATGGGAATTTATGGTATCTGACCGCGTTACTTTCAATATATCTGGATGGGGTTTTCACCAGCCGGCCTGACTTGGTATACACCGCTGTCGGGTCTGTAGTGTTATCACTAGTTGTGCGTCTTTGGTGGGTTATTTCGGTCTCACTAGGTAGCGGCAGCGATATATCGGCGGGTCGTGGTGGAGGCTGTGCTGATGATGTTGGAGCCTGCTGCCGGGCGTTGGGCGGTTCTGTGTTTGTCGCGAGCGGTGTCGGACGGAGGTGGGACCGGTTCCTCCTGAGGCACGCTCCGTTTTGGGCTTCCACAATGTATGATTGGGGTTCTTCTGACTTACGTACCACTCTGCCTGGCACCCATGTGTGGCAGGCCTTGTCGAATATTCGGACTGGTTGTTCGGGTTGGAGGTCTGTGAAGTGCCATTGTGTCCGATTTGGTCCTAGGCAGTCCTGGAGGTGGTTGCGGGTCGTGATGTGTGCGAGATGTGGTTCGTATCTGCCTGGTGGTCAGTGGTCACATTGCGACCAAACATGAGCTCTGCGGGGCTGGTTGTCTTATTGTCGATCGGGGTGGCCCGTAAGTGGAGTAATGCAGTATGCATATCACCGCCTGTCTCAAGGCATTTTTTGATAATCGCCTTGCATGTTCCAACTGCGCGCTCCGCGAGGCCATTGGATTGAGGGTAATGTGGGCTTGATGTGATGTGCTCAATACCCCAGGCTTTTGTGAAGTCCCTCATGGCTGCTCCCGTGTATTGAGGTCCGTTGTCTGAGACCAGGGTTTTGGGGCATCCGAACAGCGAACACAGGAATTTGAGGTGGTTGGCCACACTTTCAGATGACAGGTTTTTTAGTTCGGTGACTATCGGGAATTTTGTGAAATAATCAGTTGTGATCAGATATGTCTTGTGGCCAATTTGGAAGATGTCCGAAGCGACTTTGAACCAGGGCATTGCGGGAATGTCATGATGCGTGGTTTCACTAGGACTTTGCTGGGGCTGGTACTTCTGGCATATGTCACATGCCCTGACCTTGTCCTCTATATCCTTTGCAATGTTGGGCCAGAATACACACTCCCGTGCCAGGGCTTGTGATTTTGTGATCCCTTGGTGGGACCGGTGGAGCTGGTCCAATATCCGGCCTCTGACCTCTTTGGGGATGATAACTTGTCGCCCTTTGAATATGACTCCGTCTTCCACGGCAAGGCATTCTCTGTATGAGAAAAACTGGCAGATATCGGGGTGACAGCCTTTCACTGAGGTAGGCCAACTCTCAATGATAGTATGCTTGAGAGTGAGCAGCACTGGGTCGGTGTCAGACCTATGGCGGACCTCTTCCAAAATCTGGGGACCAAATTTTATGAGTGCAACTGATATCACGTCGATGTCATCTAGTTCCAGTCCGTCCACTCGTGTATCCAAAGGGATTTCCTTGTCATTTTGTGGGTTAGGAAGGCGTGATAGGGCGTCGGAGAGTACAAGGGTTCGTCCTTCCTTGTACTTGACCCTCATGTCATACCCCTGCAGTTTCAAGAAGAGACGTTGTAGTCTAGGTGGGGCACTGATAAGTGGCTTCTCCCAGATATTAACGAGGGGTTTGTGGTCAGTGACAGCTTCGAAGTCTCTTCCGTATAGGTAGGTATGAAATCGTTGCACACCGTGTACTAGTCCAAGGGCCTCTCGCTCGATATTGCTGTAATTTGCCTGCGTTGGTGTCAGGGCTTTGCTGGCGAAGGCTATTACCTTCCCGTCTTGGATGAGGGCCGCCCCGAGGCGTTTTTGCGATGCATCGACTTCAAGAGTCACGGGTCGAGTTGGGTCATAGTAAGACAGCGTGCTTGATGGTGCTATTTGGCGTTTCAGGTGTTGATAGGTGGATTCATGGTCTTCTTCCCATTGGAAGGGCACATCTTCCTTGATCAGATCTCGAAGTCTTTGTGACTGAGCTGAGTAATGTGGTACATAGGGGCTGAGGTAAGTCATTACTCCCAGAAATCTCTGTAGTTCCTCTTTATTGGAGGGTGACGGCATGCTATGCAGGTCGTGTACCTTTGACGGGTCTGGCATCATGCCCTTGCTGGTATAGCGTGTTCCGAAAAACTCGATTTCTGGTTTTTAAATGGAGCATTTCTTCGAGTTTAGGCTGATTCCGTGTTGGGCTGCACGCTGCATGAACCACATCAGGTTTTTGTCGTGTTCCGACTGGTCTTTCCCACATATTGCCACGTCATCAGCGATGCCAACAACACCTGGGAGATTCTCGATGATGGAGTCCATCCTGGCTTGAAATATGTCCTGGCTTACATTCAGCCCGAATGGTAGCCTTGTCCAACAATACCGGCCGTGTGGTGTTCGGAACGTTGTCAGTAGTTGTGAGTCCTCGTGTAGCGGTATACTCCAGTAGCCTGCTTTGGTGTCTAGCTTGGAGAACACTTTCGCTTTGGAGAATACCGGGTTGATCTCTTCTAGAGTGGGAATCTTGTGGGGACATCTTTTGAGGTTTTGGTTGAGCCGCTTGGGGTCCAGGCAGATCCGTAGGCTTCCATCGGGTTTTGTGACATACACAAGGCTGCTACACCAGTCTGTGTGTGCCGTTACGCGTCTGATAACCCCCTCTTTCTCCATAGTGTCAAGCTCGGACTTGATGCGGGGCTTCAGGTGGATACTCACCTTACGGGGCGGATCACAGAAAGGTATCGCGTCATCCTTGAGGTGGAGCATCGCGGGCTCTTTTAGTTTGCCGATACAGTCAAACTGTGCTGGGAATTGTGCTTTTAGTTGTTCGACTGACCTAATAGGGCCTTGTTGGCTTGGTTGCTCAGGTATTCCAGTAACGTCGTTGACATTGATATCCACAATACCGAGTTTTTGGCATGAGGGAAGGCCAAGTATGGCTGGACCAGACACATCAACCACGAAGAACTTTTCTTGCGAGAATGCTGGGTTGCTAAGTTTGCGGACGCTGAGCACTAGTGACCCTAGGCAGGGAATATTGTCGCCACTGTATGATGTTAGTCTTACTGATGGTTCTGGGGATAGTACGAGGCTGGTGGGTGCATCACCAAACATTTGCTTGCATGTCCGCAAGGGCAGCGTATTGCCACCGGAACCTGTGTCGATTTTGAGTTTCAGGGGCCCATAGGCTGGGGGGTTTTCATGCTTGACCATGAGCTTTGAGAATGCTTCTCGTTTCAGTGCCACTCCTATGTCGGATGAGTTCTCTGTCTTCAAACTCGCACTTTGTCGCTTTTTCACGGAGTCTGGCCAGGAATTGACTGATTGTTTCAGCAGGTTTCTGTTTGGTATTTGCAAATTCGAGGCGGTGAACTCGGAAATTTATTTTGACCGTTGCATCAACCTCACTTTCAATAAGCCTCCATATGTTCTGCGGCTCACGTTGCTCCTGTTCAATGAGGCCGCTCGCCAAGATACGCCTCATGCCCTCATCGCCGAGGGCAATTTTAATTTTAGTTGCTTGCTTGCCCGGGTCTGTGACTTCCTGGTCTTCGAGGTAAAAGTTCATGCGCGCCTTGAATACACGAAATGACTCGGCCAGGGGCTGGTGAGCCCAGTCCATACTTGGGCATTTAAGCTGGGCCATGATTGGATTTGGTTTCGAGTGTTACACAATAGATAGATAGTGATTGGATTAATAACACAGTTTACGGTTCACAAAAAGAGAGATAATAAGAGTATGGAAATCACTACAAAAATTTGTCACTGGTAGTCGGCTCGGTTTTCAGTTTTGTTTACACTGCTGAATGTATGTCGTTGTTTGGCTCATTTTGTGAAGTAGTGCGCGGATAACAATGGCCAAAATACTTGTAAGTAATCTATTCACAACTTTCTTCACTATTCTCACTGTAATCACGGTGCACTAATGTCCATTCTATGTCATATTCTGACGATATAAGTTATGTACGGTTGTTATCTGGGCCGGTATGACAGTCTTTGTTCAGTTGCCGTTGGGTGAAAATGGTGTCATCTGCGGCCGCTGGTAATAAACTTGGGCTGATTATGAGTCCTCTTCTCAGTTATTACGGACAGGAGAGGTATGTAAAGTGTCTCTATGGTCCGGGTTTGTTGATGGAATGGCGTGGGTTGCGTTACCATGCTGCCACCATGATATAATATGCAAGAGGTTGCAGTGATTAAAAGACAGGTCTTGATGGCTTGGGTGCTAGGTAGAGACTGCCCTTTATTCATAGCTACATGGGACTACATGATACCACAGTGGTCTACCCTTAAATCTGCACTCTTTGGTGTAGATGCAACAGTTCCTCCTTTACTTAAACCAGATGGCTCAGTCACTCACTGTCCAAAGGAAAAGGCAACCCTTTTGGCTGATGTTTTTGACAGGAAACAGAGTAATGAATAACTTGAACTTCCTCATTCATGTTTTCCTGAGGATAAACTAACTAGTTTGGCGTTTCGATCTCGTGAGATTAAAGCTCTGTTGATGGACCTTGATGCTTATGGAGGTGTACACCTAAATGGTATTTTTCCTTTGTTTTTTTATAAAGACAGCAGATTTCTTAGCTCCAAAGTTATCTGTTATTTTGCGCAAGTTAGCAAGAAGAGGAGCTTTTAGCACTTGGAGAATTGGTAATGTTACTCCTCTATGTAAATGTGTTTGTGGTAGCTCAAGTCCAACTGATTACCGCCCAATTTCCATAACTCCCATATTATCTAAAGTTTTTGAACGCCTTCTGGCAAAACGTCTTAATAGGTTTGCTCAAGGTAATCACCTACTCCCTAGTTTGTAATTTGGTGTTTGTAAAGGCCTTGGAGCATGTGATGCCCTTCTTACAATCTCCAATGCTGTACAGAAATCCCTTGATTGTGGTCAGGAAGTTCGTATGATTGGCCTTGATTTTAGTGCTGCCTTTGACCGTGTTAATAATGAGGCTCTTGTTTTCAAACTGAAACAGTTGGGAGTGGGTGGGTCATTTCTTAGCATTATTATTGATTTTTTAAGTAATAGATCTCAAAGAGTTGTTGTTGATGGGCACCATAGTGAGTATGGGAATGTGATATCCGGTTATCCACAAGGTAGTGTTCTTGGCCCATTACTTTTCATACTATATACACATGACATGTGGTTTGGCCTAGAAAACAAGCTTGTTGCATATGCAGATGATGCTACTCTCTTTGCATCAATTCCATCCCCTGAATGTAGATCTGGGGTTGGTGAATCCCTTAATAGAGATTTAGCTAAAATTAGTGCATGGTGCAAATTATGGGGTATGAAGTTGAATCCTAACAAAACTCAAAGTATGATTGTAAGTAGGTCAAGGACGGTGGCTCCTCAACATCCGGATCTCAGTATTGATGTTGTGATTTTCACCAGTTTACTAAATCTGCCCGATGTACTGGGCGGATCGCAAGGCCTTGAAGAGGCGAGATTCCCAAAGCCTTCCAGGAGTTAACTAAAATACGGCGATAAAATTTACAATTTTATTATAAAAATAAACTCTGATACAAGACAAACAACATCCTTAAGCATTCACAAGACTTAATGAAAAACAAGGCTGACTCTTGGTAATGTAACACGTGCTCTTCAAGCACAAAGTCCACACCGGACACATTAACAAACTGAAAATAGTGACAATTCGAATTCAATACACAACGAATCACACACTAAATATCCCTATTCTTATTTAACTCAGGATTCAGATCCCCAATCACAAAGATCTCTACTTTAAACTGCGATATAAAAACTTCATGTCTTGCACACAAACTTATACTACAACCAACCTGGTACACGAGGTAGAGAGAAGAGAACAACTTAATAAATGACTTATCTTTAGGGG
>NC_090725.1:158176026-158188526 GCF_036898095.1 Palaemon carinicauda | reverse complement strand
TGTTCTCGATGAACTTGTTGAGTGGAGACAAGTCTACAATGACTATGAGTTTGTCTGAGTCTTTCTTTTGAACACAAAACAGCCTTCCCTGGAATTTCATGGACTGCGCTTTCCTTATTACCTTCTTGTTCAAGAGTTCTGAGGTATATTCTTCTAACGAGGGGTGGTGTTGGAAGAATTCTTGAAAATGGGGTGGAGTTCTGTTCCACCCAAGTCCATTCGTGATTAGGCTGTGGGCCCAAGGATCGAAGGTCCAGCAATCCAGAAAGTGGTACAGTCTGCCCCCTACCTGGGGCCCCTCATTGTTTGGGGGGTCCTGAGGACTTGTTTCTGTGACCACGTCCTCCTCGGTCCCGCGAGGGATTTCCGGAGGAACTTCTCCTTGGGCCTTTTCTTTTGTAAGGGCAAAAGGTAGTTGACTGCCTCTCGAAGCCAGGGTTAAAAGCTGGCGACTGGGCTACCAGTTGTTGAGGGACCATCTGGAAGATGGTCTGATGCTGGGCTACCAGTTGAGGCCTTGTGGTTATGGTCACGGCAGGAAGTTGCGCAGGTCTGTGTGGTCTCCTTGCCTTTTTATTCTTAGGCTGGGGACCTCCGTCTGAGAAAGATTTCCTCTTTGAGGTCATGCCCCACTTTTGGAGAAGGTTCCTATTCTCCGTGGCTGCTCTGGCTATAACCTCTCGGACCACTTCCTGTGGGAAAAGGTCCTTACCCCAGTTGCACAATGAAATAAGCTTCCTGGGTTCATGTTTTACTGTCGCTGAGGCAAACATGTGCTCTCTGCAGGCTCTCCTTGCTCTGAGGAAGCATATAAGTCTTTCACAAGGATCCCAATGTGAGACTTAGCCAGGAAAATATACATTTCTAGAGCGTTATGTAGGCCTACGCTCATTTCCAGGGAGTTCTGATGAGAAAGGGAGGCCGCAATTCTCTCCCTCGTCTCCTGTTCCCTCCTCAGAAGATGGTCTGGCAACTTTGGAAGGTTCTCATTGAACTGCTGGCCTGCTATCTCTGGATCCAACTTCGAGACGGAGAAGGTTAGATGGACATCTTTCCACTTCTCCTTGCAGGCAGGCATTGCTAGAAAGAATGGTTTGCATTCCTCTTGAGTTGGGCAGGGTTTGCCCTCTTCAACTGCCTTGACGGCAAAGTCTAGAGCTTTCTCCGAAAAGGGGAAAGAGATGGAGGAAGGAGCAGTAAAAGTGGGGTGCCTCTTGCTCAGTGCTGAGACTTTGGAGTTTCGTGTACCCGACTTGTTTCAAGGCTTTAAGGAAGATGGCGTGCGCCTTGTCATGCTAGAAGACAATGACTTCCTTAGGTACCATTTCCTCACGGGATGCATGTTCATCCCGCAGTCTCACGTAACAGTCTGGGTAAGCTGAAAAGCTGAGATGAATAGTTTCCCATTCATCATGGACATATGCTCCGCATACCTCCAGGGGTTGGTTTCGGAGCAGTGAGGGAGATCCAATATTCTAAGGGGCTTCTTAGTGGATCCCCTGGAAGGTCCGGGGTGGTCCCTTTCCTCTAGCAGTCTCTGCTGTTGTTGGATACAGTGCTTCATCGTCTCCTGTTCCTTCTGGAACGATTCCAACATCCGCTGGAGCGACGTGAGGATCGCTTAGCTTTTGTCAACCTATGTAGCTGGTTGAGGAGTTGGGGCTGAAGAGGTTGATGGCATAGGTTGGTATGCCGTCACGGTGAACGTCGAAACGGATCCTTCTTCCTCCATTTGTGGTTGTTCAACGTCTTCTTCAGGGCCTCCTTGTGGACACTTCTGAC
This sequence comes from Palaemon carinicauda, assembly GCF_036898095.1. Lineage (NCBI taxonomy): Eukaryota > Metazoa > Arthropoda > Malacostraca > Decapoda > Palaemonidae > Palaemon > Palaemon carinicauda. The sequence continues at coordinate 158,186,744 of NC_090725.1, read as the reverse complement.
ATCCTTTCTTGGTGGATGTCCATGCCTTCCAGTGCCTTGTTTATGTCCGCGTCGATCTTCAGTTGTACGAGAGGAGGCTGGACCTGTTCCTGGGGCACTACCGCGTTTGGTAGAGCCTTTGGGAACAGAAGACACCTTAGGGAGTCGTTGGATAGGTATGGTCCCGGAGAGTTCTTTTGGAACCCTCTTACCCACTTGCGAAGGGTTTCCCTTGCTGTGTCCCTAGTTTCTAAGTTGATTGGGAGGGCTTCTCCAAAGCCGTTGGCCAGCAGGGTTGAGTAGGTGGGGCAACCCTTCGGGTCCCAATACTTTAGGACTCCCGACATGATACAGCAGGGGGTATGAGTCCTGCATATCGTGTGTCCACAAAAGTCTTTGCCCTTGTGGTTGCAGAACAAGGCTGCACACTTCCCCATCAGCTCCTCCTGTAAGGGAAAAGGATCCAATGAGTATCATGGTTTTTATATCATTGATATAAAGGCATACATTTTTATTAACAATAGTAATCACTATTATATATAATAGCTTAGGATAGTAAGCTTGAAAGGAAGCAGAAAAGACACATATCTGTGTTTCCTCTCCCAGGCCATTGCTGAGACCTCCGTCAGTAATAATATTTGGTTTCCCTGGTAAAGAGAATACAAGGTAGAAGAAACTCTAGAAACTAAAGTTAGAGTTAGTAAGTGTCTATACTAACATTATCCACCTGTAGTATATATTAATACTGATCGGTGATTTTTAGGGTCCTGATGATCGAAAAAACAATCTGGGTGTTGAGGGAGTACTCAGACCTCAACATATTATCGTGGTCCCAACAATAGACTGTGATAGGAAACACAGAGTATGTTAGAAAATATGTGTACTGCTGTATACTTGTATACTGTAGTTCAACCGGCGGCACTGCCGGGGTTAGATTAGTACCTGGCGGCACTAACTGATAGAGAGAGAGAAAGCATTAAGGAAGGAGTTTCCTATTATTATCGTTTAGAACAACAATTGGAAGTGTTGGAGGACTATCAGGCCGCCTATTGTCTCCTTGCCAGAATGAGAGTTCCAATAGAAGGGGTAAGAATCTATCTGATTCTGGCTCCCACCCATCCACAAAAGGCCTGCCGCCGGCTATACCGGCGGCGGCAATAATTGTGGATGGCAGCCTAAAAGAGGGCAACCGTCAGGGCCGGCTCAATCTTCCCCCCAATAATATTCACTTCCAGTGAAGGAGGGAAGTAAGGGGAAGGTGGCTGAGGTGGCTGAACTAACTGCCACCGGCAGAGCACCAGCTGGTAACACAGTCAACCTAGCAAGCCGGGATTGTGGAGGATTAATTTTTGTTTTATTTCTATTTTTGTTTTTTGCCAAATCCTGAGAGAGAGAGAGAGAGAGAGAGAGAGAGAGAGAGAGAGAGAGAGAGAGAGAGAGAGAGAGAGAGAGAGAGAGAGAGAGAGAGAGAGAGAGGTAGTTAGTGTATCGATTGTTTGTTGTGAGAAAGACTATTGGTGTAAATGAAGTTGTTTGTTTACTTTTAGCTAGGTTAGGAGAGTAGTAAATGTTTCGGAGCAAATGCTTTTTTGATTTGACTGCAGCTTGAGGCAGTTGCGTTTGTGAGTGCTGGATTATATTTTATATCATTTTTCGACCAGCGTGGAAGTGTTTATATATTTCAAAAGTAAGTACAATTTTATTCATCTTTGCTAGGAGTGATTCTGAATGATAGAAACAGTTTATTATTTATCTTTGATTATAGTGCGATAGTTTAGTTAGCTAGGAGTGTTCGTAAGTGGTTTTTTTTTTTCTTTTTTTTTTTTTGGCAGGCCGTGATTCCTCCTTTGGAGATATTTTGTTTACGTGGAATCAATTGTTGACGACCTGGCTAATAATAAGAAAGTTGATATGGCTACTCTGATTTAGATTATTGTTGATGACCCAGACCAAATTTACTTCCGATTGCTGTTGATGATGATGATGATGATGATGATGATGATGATAATGATATTGAGGACCTCAATCAGGGAGGTAGTTGTGGCAAATTGCCACACTGGATTGTTAACCACAAAGATGTGGTAGTGTGCCCTAAAAGACTGTTGGCCCTTGTGTGGACGAAGTTGTCTACTAAAAAATATATAAGATATTTCTGTTTATATTTGTGATTGTGGTCTATTTTAAATTTTAAGTTTTGTTAGGGGTTTTTGTTGATTTAATTGAAGGTTTCTATTTGAATGGTGTTACTTTTTTTTGGTATATTTATTAAGTTGAAGTTTAGTTTCAAGTGTAATTATTTTGATTGTGGATGTTAAGTATTGTAGTTTTAAGAAATATAGTATTAAGGTTATGTTTTTTTTTTTTTGTCCTTTTGTCTAAGAGTCCAGTTTGTGATAAAGTAAGGAGAACGTTTGTGTTGAGGAGATAATTGTCTGTTTAGTGTGATTCAAGGGTGTAGGGGTTGTTATTGCAACATCCCGCCACATTATTTTGGCTCCCGAATAGGGACTGCCGAGGTGGGATTGAAGCTAGACTCGTGGACAAAGGACTGCAATGGGTTAAGAAATTAGATATAAGGTTGATGAAAAAATGGAGGAGCAATTAAGGGTTTTGAGGGAGGAATTGCGGCTGAGTAAGGAGCGTGAGGAGAAGTTGCTGTATGAGAATAAGAGGTTAAGTTGTGAGAATGAGGAGATGCGGAAGGAACTGAAAGCACTAAAGGGAAGCATAGAGAGAGTGGAAGAGGGTGTTGAGATAAGGATGCGTGAGAATGAGGAACGAATGGAAGCTATGATGGGGCAGGTAATGGGAATGATGAAAACTTTCATGGGTGAAGGCGCAGTCGGAGGAGTGGCTTCTGCTACGGGTAATGGGTTGATAGTGGAAGAGAAGGTTAAGGTAGGTGATAATGGGAAAGGAAGTGATAGTGATAGTGAGATTGAAGATGAGGGAATTAGGCATAGTAAGGATGAACAGAAATGTAATAGGAAGAATGAGAAGAAAGGTAAAAGTGATGTGAAGAAAGAGAAGAATAAGTGTCAGGATGATAGCAAGGATGATCGTGAGTGGGTGAAAGTGGTGAGTAAGAAAATGGCTAGGAAGAGTATAATCAAGGATAGGAGTATGAGTGTGGAATTAGATTCCTTATATTCTGGCGAGGAAGTAGGAAACAAGAAGGAAGGTAGCAGTGATGATAGCAGTGAGAATGAACGTGATGTGTGTAAGACTGTGTTTATGAGAGAGGTACCTCGGTGTGAAAGGTTCAATGAGCATAGTAGTAGGGATGTATATGAATTTTTCAAGGAGTATGAGAGGTATTGTCAGGATAAGTATGGTGATAGTAAGAGAGTTTGGGCTAGGGAGTTAGGAGAATATTTGACTGGGTATTTGTTGACAATGTATGGTGTGATAATGAGTGTAGGTGACGTTGATTATGAAAATGTGAAAAAGAGAATAATTGACCACGTAAAACGTATGAAAGGGAGTGTTAGGTATAAGCGTAAGAATGATTTTGATGAGGCATGGATGAATGCAGGAGAAGCAATATCGATGTATGTATGTAGGTTGGAAACTTTAGCTAGGAAGAAGTATGGGGATGAAGGTATAAATGAAAATAAGGAGTTAATGAGGAAGTTTTTGGCGACCATACCTGAGAATGTGTGTGAATTTATGAGAAAATGAGGTGGACGCAAGAGAGATTGACATGGAATGATATACTAGAGATAGTTGAGGATTATGAGTTAGATAGGTGCATGAAAGAAAGTAAACCTGTGAGTGTAAGAACTGGAATGGAAGAAAAGTGTGCCAGAATTTGTTAGTTTTAGAGATGCTGTTATGAGAGGACCGATGAGGGTAGCTAATAGTGTAGTAGATAGGAGTGTTAGGGCGCGTAATGTGGGAGTACCGATAAGGACAAATGAAGGGTTTAGGCAAGGGACTCAGATTTGGAGGGATAGGAGTGCTAGTGCGCAGCGAGGTATGTCAGATAGTCATGTCCGTGATGAAAACTGTTATAGATGTGGGAAAGTAGGGCATAAGAAGAATGAATGTAGATGGGCTCTAGGTACTTGTTTTGGATGTGGTGAGGTAGGGCATAGAATTAGTGAGTGCAGAAGCTTAAAAAGCTTAGCTTATAAGAAGCTTATTTTTTGTTTGGGTTCCCCCAGGTCCCTCAGTGTGAGGCACCTCGTATATTCACCAGAGAGTTGCTAATGCATCTCCCGGTGTATTTTGCATACTCCAGTCTTAGATGGTCTGGGATGCATCTTAGGTATTTATCAAGCTTATTCTTAAACACATCTATGCTCACTCCTGATATGTTTCTTAGATGAGCTGGCAGCACATTAAATAGTCGCTGCATTATCGATGCTGGTGCGTAGTGGATTAATGTCCTGTGCGCCTTCCTTAGTTTACCTGGTATATTTTTTGGCACTATTAATCTACCTCGGCTTGCTCTTTCTGATATTTTTAGCTCCATGATGTTTTCAGTAATTCCTTCTATTTGCTTCCATGCTTGTATTATCATGTAGCGTTCTCTTCTCCTTTCTAGACTGTATAGTTTTTAAAATTGCAGTCTTTCCCAGTAGTCAAGGTCCTTAACTTCTTCTATTCTAGCAGTATAGGACCTTTGTACACTCTCTATTTGCGCAATATCCTTTTGGTTGTGTGGGTACCATATCACATTGCAGTACTTGAGTGTACTACGTACATAAGTTTTGTAAAGCATAATCACGTGTTCAGCTTTTCTTGTTTTAAAGTGTCTGAATAACATTCCCATTTTTGCTTTACATTGAGCCAACAATGTTGCTATTTGGTCGTTGCATAACATATTCCTATTTAACATTACACCAAGGTCTTTAATTGCTTCCTTGTTTGTGATTGTCTCGTTATTAGGTCCCTTGTATGCATATACCATTCCTTCTCTGTTTCCATAATTTATTGATTCGAATTTATCGGCGTTAAATACCATCCTATTTATCTCTGCCCATTCATATATTTTATTTAGATCTCTTTGTAGTGAGTTCCTATCTTCATCACAAGTAATTTCTCTACTTATTCTTGTGTCATCGGCGAAACTTCTCGCTACAGAATTTTCAACATCACAGTCTATGTCTGAGATCATAATAACAAACAGCAGTGCAGCTAATACCGTACCTTGTGGCACGCCAGATACTACCTGAGCTTCATCTGATTTCTCGTCATTTGCAACCACTATCTGTTTTCTGTTTTGCAGGAATTCTTTTACCCATTTTCCTATCTTTCCCACAATGTTATGCTTTTTCATTTTTTTTTCTCTAATATATTATGGTCTACCTTGTCAAAGGCTTTTGCAAAATCTAGATAGATCACATCTGTGTCTTTTTCATTTACCATATTTTTGTATATGTTTTCATAGTGTGCTATCAGTTGGGTCTGTGTACTTTTTCCAGGCACAAAACCGTGTTGACCTATATTAAACAAATTATTTTTAACCAAATGATTAATTATTTTCTTTTATATTACCCTCTCATACACTTTCATTATATGTAATGTTAGACTAACAGGTCTATAATTGCTTGCCTCTAGTCTTGATCCACTTTTGAAGATAGGGGTTATATAAGCTAATTTATGTTTAACATATATCTCGCTCATATCTACACTTTGTCTTAGCAGTATTGCAAGCGGCTTCACAATAGTGTTTGCAGTTTCTTTTAACAAAATCGCTGGAACTCCATCTGGTCCGGCTGCCGATCCATTTTTAATTTCGTTTATAGCCTTGACAATATCTGCTTCATTAATATCTATATCCGTTAGATATTCAACATTTTCTTCTCTCATTTCTGTTTCATTATTCTCATTCGCAATTCTTGCCGTGACCTCACTCTTATATTTTTTTGCTAATATGTTGCATATTACCTTTTTTCATTTGTTAGCCGTCCTTCAATTCTTAGAGGACCTATTTCTAATCTCCCTTTATTCATCTTTTTTTTGCATAGGAGTAAAGTACTTTGGTTTTTTTTTTTTTATATTTTGAAGTGTCCTTTCTTCTAAGTCCCTTTTTTCATTTTCTTTCGACTGTATGATCTTTTGTTCTGCATTTTCTATCTTACATTTTATTTCCATCATTTTCCACACATTTTTTTCTTTTGCAAGATTTTTCTTCCACTTTCTAATTTTCTGAAATAAGATCCTTCTGTCTCTTGGTATGCATGTCTTTTGCTTATTATTTTTTTTTCGGTACATATTTTACAACAATTTTCTCCAGTATTTTGTACAGTATGTCCGTATTTACCTGTATATTATCACTTACAAATACATTTTCCATTCTTTATTCAGTTCCTCATTTATTTCTGACCATTTTATATTCTTACTATAAAAATTATATTTTCCATATCCTTCACAAAGTTTTGTGCTTTTATTAATTCTGCGATCACTTGCTTTGGAATGGACTATCAATTCTATGACATTGTGGTCTGAAATTCCCGTGTTATACACTATTATTTCTTTAACATAATTCACCTCATTCACAAATACTAGATCTAGGACATTTTCCTTTCTTGTTGGAATGGGGTTTATTTGTTGCATATTATGTTCTAATAGCATATCTTGAAGCTTTTCAAATTGCCTCTTATCTTCTGCGCTACTATTACTCTCTTTTTTATATGTATACATACAACCACTTTCTTCTATCCGTTCTTTCCAATCCACGAAAGGAAAGTTAAAATCTCCGGATAGGAGTATATTCCAGTCTTTATGGTTTCTACATATATCATCTATTTTTTCTATTATGTCAAACTCCTTAGTATTTGGGGGTCTGTAAACTACAATATTCACTAGTTTTTCAAATTCAAATTCTACAGCAATCAATTCACATTCTGTGTTGCTGTATTTTTCACAGACTTTTCCTTGATTTATGTCTCTTCCATATATTGCGGTTCTCCCTTGATTCCTATTTTTTCTGTCTGATCTATAAGTTTGGAAACCCTTTATCAGGTCATCACTGCCAGTCTCTTGGGAATACCATGTTACACTTATATTTAATATATCTATTTTTCAATTTGGGTTAGTTCTTCTAAGAACTCTATTTTCCTTTTAGAGTTACTCGTGACTAAACCCTGTGCATTCATCACTATTATGGTTTGTGTTTCATCCCCATTATTTAATATTGGTAATAATATGGATTCTCCCATGCTTCCTTCCTGTTCTGATATGATTTTCTTTTCTCCATTTCCAGGAATTCTGCCATTAAAAAATCCAACTTTTCTATTATATTTGCTCTTTCGTCTTCATATTTATTTTTGTGTGTAGGCTATACCTACAATTATCCCCTATCTGCAGCCAACCCCTGGCATTATAGATGCATTCTTTGTAGTTGGGCTCTAAATGTGCATACTTGGGTTGAAAGGCCTCATATCTTGGGGCCTTTGGTGCATAGCGCGGTATATACGTTGCCTGCCTTTATGTTTCTTTTTTTGTTTCATTTTTCTTTTCAGTTTGCTGAGTTTTCTTACTCTCATTCATGGTTGCAGGATGCATATATCGAAATTTTTTGTTGAAACTGCATCCTTTTCCTTCTTTTAGGTTTTTGCATATTTTTGGATGGAGATCTCTGCATTCGTCTCCATATCCGTCTAAATACGCACATTTACCATATATTTCATAATTATGGCATATCTTTGGATGCTTGTAGTAGCATCTTTCGCCAAATCTGCAATTCCCTCTTTTCAGCAAATTGCAGACTATATCTTCTTTTCTTTTTTTTCTTGTTCTTGCTCTTCCCTAAAAGTATGTAGGTCCGGGTAGAGTCTCTTGAGTCTATTATTTGTTTCCATCTGATAATTTATTTCTTCATAAGTATGTTGTTGAATGGCATCATAAGTTATATCAATGATTTCCTCAGCATCCTTACACATATCCTTTTCATTTTTCTCTTCTTCTTTTTCTTCTTCTTCTTCTTTATCTTCAACTATTTGCAGATTTAGTCTCGACTTAATTATATTTTCTATCCAGACTAAGCATGTTGAGCAGAATACCTTTGTCTCTATTTTTTATTTTTTGCTGTATTTCAGCACATGTAGGTGTGTTGGAACATGGCAGATATCACATTTTCTAATCAGTTGTTGAGGATTATTAATGAAATATCATATCTTACATGTATTACACCATTTTGGCATTCTTTTTCCCAATGCATCAATCAGCATATTTACCATATTGGGCTTCTTATTGTTCTTTGATGGAATGTGTTGATTAATGTAAACTTTCTTTATAAGTATCTTTATCACTTGGATCTTCTTTGGAATTTCTTCTATTATTTTGCTGATGTTTTCCGCAGATTTGCTCCAGTTTATTGGATCATATTGTTTCAATATGTCTGCGAATATTTTTCCGTCACACTGGTTAGAGTTACTAGTGACCTCTGTTATCAGACGGCCGAGCTCTTGTTTCGCCAACTCATGGAATTTACTTTTGCTGACTGCAGCAATGTCTCTCCAAGCCTTGCCTGTATTGTAGAGCACCATCTTGATCAGATTTTTAGTAATTCACAAGATAACTATCCTATGCCGACGTTTTATCCCACTCTTCTGACCTCAAACTAATCACCGACTATTCACGAAAACTTGTAGCTATATTGCACTGGATAGCCTTTTGTTATCCACGTTAAATCAGGATATTTTTAGGGTCGCACAAGTGTATTCACTCACCGGCACACAGATACAACTCAAGAGAGAAAGAGAAAGGGGTAAAATGTTATCGGTGTGGTATGACTGGTCACATAGCGAGTGGATGTCGTAGTAATCGTATAAATGTGATTTGTGGTAATTGTGGTAAGGATGGTCATTATGCTAGAATGTGCAAGGAGCCCCAGGGTAAGTGTACTGAATGTGGTGCAGATGGGCAAGTAGCTAGGGTTTGTAGAAAGAAGGGATTAGGCCAGCCAGGATGTTCGGGAAACTAGGTAGTCAGAGGGTTCAACTGGGTGAGTCCTCCTGTGTGTGTGGAAGGAACAGGATCAATGTTCGTGAGAATGGGATGAATAATTGGTTGGAAATGAGTAAGTATGAACCTAGTATGCATGAGAAGTTAGGGCTGGAAAATAGACAATTAGTGTTGGTTGAATACAGGAAAAAGATACGTTTGAAAGTTTTAAGTGAGGAGAAAGTGCAAGGGAAATTTATAGGTAAAGGTAAGAATCTGAATATCCAAGACAAGGGTGTAAATGTGCAAGTGAGTGTGGAAGATAAATGTATTAATACAGATGAAACGTGGCTGAGTAAGAATGATACTTATAGTGTGTGTGGCTTTTCGTTAGATGATGTAAAAGAAAGGATGACGAATGCGAGAATAAGAGATAGGAGAATGATAAGTAGCATGAATGAATCTTTTGCTAAAGTTGAGAATGTTTTTGATGAAATGGATGAACTGTTTACAGAAATGAGTGTAATTTTAGGGTCAGATGAGAACGAGGTAGATATGATTGTACATGATATATTAGATGATAGGGATTTAGATAGGAATAGTGTTAATGTGATAAGGAAGAAGTGAATGAGAGAGTATATGGAGGCCCAGTTACTCGGAGTAGAGGTCCCGTTCCCGACTGCGACTGGGTAATGAAAAAAATAATGTAAGTGGTTGTGTGAAAATGTAGTAGGATTTGGCAAAGTAAGGGGGGAGGAATGTGGAGGATTAATTTTTGCTTTATTTTTATTTTTGTTTTTTTGCCAAATCCCGAGAGAGAGAGAGAGAGAGAGAGAGAGAGAGAGAGAGAGAGAGAGAGAGAGAGAGAGAGAGAGAGAGAGAGAGTGAGAGTTAGTGTATCGATTGAGAAAGACTATTGGTATAAATGAGGTTGTTTGTTTACTTTTAGCTAGGTTAGGAGAGTAGTAAATGTTTCGGAGCGAATGCCTTTTTTTATTTGACTGCAGCTTGAGGCAGTTGCATTTGAGTGCTGGATTATATTTTATATAATTTTTCGACCAGCGTGGAAGTGTTTATATATTTCAAAAGTAAGTACAATTTTATTCATTTTTGCTAGGAGTGATTCTGAATGATAGAAACAGTTTATTATTTATCTTTGATTATAGTGCGATAGTTTAGTTAGCTAGGAGTGTTCGTATGTGTTTGTTTTATTTTTTTTTTTTTTTTTTTTTTTTTTTTTGCTGGCCGTGATTCCTCCTTTGGAGAGATTTTGTTTACGTGGAATCAATTGTTGACGACCTGGCTAATAATAAGAAAGTTGATACGGCTACTCTGATTTAGATTATTGTTGATGACCCAGACCAAATTTACTTCCGATTGCTGTTGATGATGATGATGATGATGATGATGATATTGAGGACCTCAATCAGGGAGGTAGTTGTGGCAAATTGCCACACTGGATTGTTAACCACAAAGTTGTGGTAGTGTGCCCTAAAAGACTGTTGGCCCTTGTGTGGACGAAGTTGTCTACTAAAAAATATATAAGATATTTCTGTTTATATTTGTGATTGTGGTCTATTTTAAATTTTAAGTTTTGTTAAGGGTTTTTGTTGATTTAATTGAAGGTTTTTATTTGAATGGTGTTACTTTTTTTTGGTATATTTATTAGGTTGAAGTTTAGTTTCAAGTGTAATTATTTTGATTGTGGATGTTAAGTATTGTAGTTTTAAGAAATATAGTATTAAGGTTATGTTTTTTTTTTTTTTTTGTCCTTTTGTCTAAGAGTCCAGAAGTAAGGGGAAAGTTTGTGTTGCAGAGACAACTGTCAGTAGGTGTGATTCAGG
>NC_090725.1:158163526-158171026 GCF_036898095.1 Palaemon carinicauda | reverse complement strand
AGCCTTGTGAACACTTGGGGTGCTGTCGACAGGCTGAAGCACAGCACTTTGAATTGGTATACCCGATTTGCCGACATAACACGGAGGTACTTCCTTGACGCTGAGTGGACTGGGATCTGGAAGTATACATTCTTCAGATCCACTGGGATCATGAAATCCCGTGGTCTGATTGCCTGTCTGACCGTGTGAGCGGTCTCCATCTTGAACGGAGTTTATTCGACAAACCCGTTCAGTGCAGAGAGGTCGATGACTGGTCTCCAGCCTTCAGACGCATTTTTCACAAGAAAAATGTGACTGTAGAAGCCTGGGGACCCGTCCTTGATCTCTTGGAGAGCGTCCTTCTCCAACATGGTCTGGATTTCGGCCCGGAGGGCCTTGTCCTTCGCGGATAACGACGCGTAGGACTCTGGTGTCAATGGTGGATGAGCCAGGAGAGGGGGATAGTTGATGAAAGGGACAATATATCCCCTTCTGAGAACGGAAATGGACCCGGAGTCCGCTACCAGTTCCATCCACCGTTGTCATCTGCTGCTCAGGCATACCCCCACCAGTGGACATGTCGGGAGATTGTCCTCTCTAGCGGGAGTATCTCTGGGATTTCTTGCTGTCGCCTCTGAAGCCTTTGGATGCTTTTGAACGAAAGGTACCCTTAGGCTCCTGAGGCTGCGTCGGCTTTTTCTTAGGAGCAGTCTTTTTCTGGTTGTTCTTGGTGGTTGTGGTTCTCTGCGGTTGTTGCTCCAGCCGAGGAGGCTTACGCTCAGCCACAGCCTCGATGTCAGCTCCCGTGAACAGCGTAGGGCTATCCATCGGAGCGTTGCGGAGTCTCCTAGTCTCCCTCTTCAGCAGCTGCTTCTGGAATCTGGAGGCCACCGCATCTCGGTGCCTCAAGGTCCAGTTGGCCCATTGGTTGATGACAATCTCTGTCAAAAATTCAAGGGTCCTGGCCACTGAGACAAGGAAGGAGAAGAGGGCTTCCTTTCTCTTCGTCGACGAGAAGTCCTAGTTCTTGATGAGGTACCAACTGTCCCCAACCAATAATCCAACCATGAAGTGGATTGCAAAGCACACTTTGCAACCCGCTCCATGTTGGCGGTATAGGCTGCAGAGAACTCAACTGAAAGGTTCGCCAGCCTATCGATGGTGTAACTCGGTGTGACACGATCTCTGGATCGAGCGGTAGAGGTGAGGGATCATCATCAATCACCTCATAGTACTTCCTGTGGCTGATGTACGGCGGAGGAAGTAGCCTGGAGGAATCAGCCGCTCTGAGAGAGTACGTAGCACCAGCTACCTGGGCATACGCTCGCTTCTTCGCCGCCTTCACCCCCCTAGACCAGGGTAGGGATACTCGGGTTTTGGTTGGTTTAGGGGCATCAGAGAACAGATCTAAAACTGTGTCATGGCTCTCGCGTGGAACCTGGTCTGGTTCCCCAAGGTTGTTCACGTGGCGAATGCACAAAATGACATGAAGAAAAACCCTGTCAGAGTCCTTTTGTTCCAGTGCAGACACCTTCGGGCTGGAGGCCGGCAGTAGGGCCCCATGTGAGTGGTCAGATCCATCGTCAAGGGGTACTTCCTCACCCGAGCTAGCACCCATAGCAGCTCGAGGAGGGTGGAGTTCATCAATTGGGGTCTTTGATGATCTGGGAGGCAGACCACAGTGGGATACACTCCCCGCAGTGGTTGGACACTTAGACTCATTCTTTTGAGGCTGACGGTCACCCATAGACCGCCAGTTCTTAGGAATGGTCTTAGAGTCCTTCCTCTCTTTGGGTCCTGGAGTAATGGAATCCAGGAGAGAGGGATTTTCCAAAGCCCTTGTGACCTCGGGTCCTGCTCCCTCAGTCACGCTGGCTGGAGTTGGAGCCTCCTTGGTGGATGATCCCGCAGACTCTATGGGCGACAAGCAGTAGGGCACCGTGTATGAGATCTCTCTTGGAGACCTCGAACCCCCGCTCAGCCTAGGGTCCAAAGTATCTCCCGTAGAAATTCTATTCCTCCCTTCCCTCCTCTTGCCCTTGGGCACGGTAGGAATCATGCCCAACCTCTCCCACACGGAGTCCTGCATGGTCGGACCCTTACTCCTCAGGTAATCCTCATATCTGGAGGAGTATACTGTGGGAGGGGATCGGGTCTGCCTCGGAAGTGAAGAGCATCGAGGATCTGGAGGGGGGGGGGAGTCTTCGCCGTTGGAGTCCAAAGGAATCGCAGGGGTTCTGACTACCAAGGAAGGGGGTTGTGCTGGAAACCCTACTGCCTCCTTGATAGCCTTCACCAGGTCATGAAACCACGGGGTTTCCTTGGTAAAGGAAAACTCCTCAGAGTTACCTTGATGTCTAGGACCTGGTGATGAAGCCTTGAAGGGAACTGGTCTCGAGGGCTTGTCAGGCCTATCATATTCCCCTGGGGAACGTCGCTTCAAAGTTCTCGGTGTGACTGTAAGCCTAGAGACCTATGGGTGATCTGCGCCGTGGTGTTGTTGGTGCATCTCATATACTTGCCATGTACGCAGTGGCTGGGCCTTCGGTGGTTCCGTAGAACAATCACGCTTGATGGAATGTGCCAAGTCTTTTTGCCACTCCCTCTTACGTTAAGAGAGCTCCCTATCTGGTGCGAGCGCGCCATACGGCAGGCGTGTGCTCTCGCCAGAATGCAGTCGACCGGGAGCGTGCTCTCTTGCAGGCATGCGCTGAATGTACCTGCTATCCCTAAGTGTAGCAGTCTGAGGATGCGCTGGAGCTCGTAAGGTAAAGGGGGCGCTTCCTGGAAGCGCGAATGTTTTAGTGAATGCGAAGCGCTCCTTGAAGCTGTTAGCTCTTATTGCATGTGTCATGCTTGCTGTGCGAGGAGCGCTAACCGGGTCTGGAGCGAGTGCTGAATGGTACCTAGCGGTGGTCAAGTGCATAGCCCTCGCCCTTGAAGGAATCAGTTAGCTGCGCTCACTTTGTGCTGACGAGGAGTCTCGCTGCTCGGAGCACGTCTCGCCCTGAGGGTGAGTATCGAGCAGGAGAAGTCATGTGTGCAACCTTACTCTCCTCCATTAGTTTGGCGCTGCCAGCTTGAGCGCGCGAGGATGGTATAGCGGTCGCTGCACCCTGCAGGTGTGCTGGCGAGGAGGCAAGATGATGTGATGAATCCCTTATTCGTTATTGGGTTACGAAGGGCCAACGCCGGATGGACTCGATCCTGGTATGGATAAGTCCATAGGGTGTTGGAGAAATCCCCGTGGGGGGGGGGACCACTCGAGAGAGACTCACCTCTCCCGCAAGCGGGAAGGATGATCAGCCCTCTTCGCTTCTGGGGAGCATCACCGCAAGGGCAAGACTGAAGATCGGCGACGATGGGTGTGAGTTCGTCTTTCCTCGGAAGGATCGATTCCCCCTCACCTGGAGGCAAGCTCCCTGGCAAATCCTTTCCCTTTTCCTCTGCAGGGGGAAGCCCCTACAGAGGATCTAGTCCAGTTTTGGCTGGAGGAACAAAGCCAAAGCTTTTTCCTGGAACTCGAGAGTCCCTGGAGAGAATACCCTGGGGGTACTTGTCCTCACCTGCCTCTGTCCGTCCTCTGAAGGAGAGCGGACGGAGGAACGGGCCAGAGACGAGGACTCTGTGCCTGAGTACGAATGCATACCCAAGCGGAGGACCTCTTGAACACATTCCTTGGACAAGGGGCCCGTAAGCCCCGGGGATGGCCATATATGTTGCAGCGAGTCATCATCAACGGGTTTCCCCTGCGAAGGAGGTTGGCACTGCTTTGCTATGGGAAGCAACAGACACCGCCGAACCGGAGGGTTGCCCAAGCATTAAAGGAGTGCCGCTCTTACTCGAAGTGGCTCCAGGGGAACCCGAACGGGAAGAGCCAGAATGGGCGGATTGATTCGCAGGAGTAGGAGATCTGGGTATCTTTCCCTTCGCATCAAACTCCGAGGGGGAAGAATCCTTCTTTGATATCTTCTTCCTGCATTTACAAACTCGCGCCCATTGGGAGGGCGACCACTCCCTACAATCATTACGCAGAGACTTCTTGGTGCAGGAGTGACCCCTGCGCGAAGGGCAGAGACTATAAGGGTCCGTCTTCTCGGAGGACATGAAGGTGCTGCAGCGGCGACCTTCCTTCCCAGGACAGGTTCGCATATTAAACCTTCACTGGCAAGCACTTCTGAAAAAAAAAAAGTAAAGCCAAAGCAAAGAAAAAGCATAAATTCAAACCAGCCAGTTCTAAAATATAAGAAGTATTTTTCCCCACTATTTTGGGGGAGAGGGATAGCACGTCTACACTCCACCAAGCCGAATTCACAAGTCACGGCTGGTCGCCGGTATACGGGAAATGGGGGAGTGGTCACTCCCCCCCCCTACCGCTAACTAGTGAAAAGAGGGAGCTCAGTAGTTGAAAAAGCTATCGGCTAGTTTTCAGCTTCGCCGAAATTGATACCCTACTAAAGAGTACGTAATGGTTTGTATTCTGTGTCGGAACAAATATATATATATATATATATATATATATATATATATATATATATATATATATATATATATATATATATATATATATATATAAATATATAATTATATAAATATATAAATACATATGCAGTATATATATATAATATGAATATATATATATATATATATATATATATATATATATATATATATATATATATATATATATATATATATATATATATATATATATATATATATATATATATATATATATATATATATATATATATACATATATGTATATATACATATATATATATATATATATATATATATATATATATATATATATATATATATATGTGTGTAGATATTAATACATATATATATATATATATATATATATATATATATATATATATATATATATATATATATATATATATATATAAATATACATATATATATATATATATATATATATATATGTAAATATAAATACATACATATATATATATATATATATATATATATATATATATATATATATATATATATATATACACAAATATATATACATATATAGATAGATAAACATATATATGTATTTATACATACATATATATATATATATATATATATATATATATATATATATATATATATATATATATATATATATATATATATATATAGATATAAGTATATATATATATATATATATATATATTATATATATATATATATATATATATATTATATATATATATATATATGTATGTATAAATACATATATATATTTATCTATCTATATATGTATATATATTTGTGTATATATATATATATATATATATATATATATATATATATATATATATATATATATATATATATATATATATATATATATATGTATGTATGTATTTATATTTACATATATATATATATATATATATATATATATATATATATATATATATATATATGTATATTTATATATATATATATATATATATATATATATATATATATATATATATATATATATATATATATATATATATATATATATAAGTATATATATGTATGGTGTGCAGACAAAATGCCGACGGACATAATGTCGACGGACAAAATGTAGACATTTGTTAGAGTAGGACAAAATGTCGACGACTTATTTCATTTAGTTATATATATTTATATATACTACATCTTCATTTATTTATTATTTCCTGATAATTCATATACATTATTCTTAATTTTGTTTGTTCACCCATAAAGATTATGTTTCTTGTTGTTTATAAAATGAATTTATTTATATATTCCTTCGACTGGAAATGCACCACTTTACCAACAGATATCGAACAGTCGTTGGATCTAAACTTAATTAGCCAAGGCCCATAGATGCATAGCTTTACTATGTGAAATTCCCTTTATCATTATCATTATCTTTTTTTTTATTTTTACATTTTCTTTTATTTTTTCTTTATTTTTTTCTATTTTTTATTTTCTTATTTTCTTATTTTTTTTATTTTTTTATTTAATTTTTTAATCATTATTTATTATTCATTATTTATTATAACAATGAATCATAACATGGTTCAATTGTACAACTACAAATTTATGTAAAACAATTTATTCAATAATAGGGTGATACAAAAAAAAATAATGAGCAAAATAATTTAATTTTAAAAAGTTGTACAACAGATATTGAACACAAAATTTATCTTTTAATAACAACATAGTTCTAAAAAGTGTTACAAATTATTTGCAACTGCTCTTAAAAATTGTTTCCCTTGATCAGGATGAAAGTTTGTGACCAGGTACTTCAATCTTTCGTTGATTCTAACATATTTTATGTTTTGCCTTCCAATCCCTCTCCCATTGGTTAGTTGCGCTAACAACATTTCTGTATTTGCTTGTTCTTTTTTCAGTTTGTTAACCAATTTTTCTACAGATGCATGCTTAATCGCCATTCTTCTGTTAAAAACATTATGCCACCCTTCAAGTGCATTATTCGTGCGTGGCAAGTCATCTGCAACACGACTATGAACTGACCATAGCTGATTTTCATAACAGGGTTTACGTCGTCGTCCACGTTGAACTACACCTAACCAGGTCACTTCAAAATACGTCAAAAATTCGTCGAGAACACATCTTTTTCTACCGTTAGAGATGCAATAAGCTCTTAAAAAAAAAAGCATGTACATAATCAGAGGGAACAAATGTCAATGCCTGAAATTGCTTTATGATAAATTCATTACTGGTTTCAGTATACCAGGATTGTAAACCCAACGACTGGATTTTACGCCACAGACATTGACCAAATGGAAAAACATCCATAAACAATAGCATCTGGAAATATCTTCCTTATACTAGTAATAGCGGCTCTTTCGAAATCAACGCTGATTGAGGTTGGGTTCGTCTTGCGGTCTTTCAAAAAATTAAAAATGAACTCGTTAGTTAGCTCATCCTTTTTGCTAGTAAGGCAATAAACCATTGGTAGTGTTTTGTTATTTGTAACAAGGGCATGAATAGTATACAGTTGCTTCCCAACAGATGGGGAATCAAACGTCCCATCGCAAAGCCATGTTGAATAGGTTTCTAACATTCTTAGATTGTTAGACGTTGAGTAAATGCTGATGTCCTCACAATCGTGTAACAAAAAAAGCTTCTCCTCGTGTGGTTGTCGTCAAATCTTCATGTTCATTTACACTGCGTTGTCGCCTAATTGTGCGCTCAATTGACTCCTTCTTTGGCAAAGCCCCACACACATCTAGTGATATGTTTGCTGTAGCGTTGTGAATTATATTTGAGGGAATATCTTCTGTAACGCTGGCCCTGTCTTTTATGTTGTTTTGGATTTTTAAAACATCACATCTGAACAGTGCTGCCACTCGTAGGGGAAAATCCCTACCGTAGGGGATTCTAGTGAAATGTAGGGAGTAGGGAATCCCTACGGGATAAATGCTAAAATGTAGGGGAAAATTAAAATTTGTAGGGATTTAGTCCGTGGGCCACGAGTGTTAAAAAAAACCGAACGGAAATAATGTAGTTTTT
>NC_090725.1:158156026-158158526 GCF_036898095.1 Palaemon carinicauda | reverse complement strand
TTCTGAGCTGGAGAAAGGCGAGACTTCTTACGGTTGATCTTGAAGCCTAGGTGCTCCAGGAACTGGATCACCTTTCCGGCCGCTTGTAGACAAGTCGTCTTGGATGCTGCCCGCACCAGCCAATCGTCCAGGTATGCTACTACCTGAATTCCCTCTGAGCGTAGTTGTTGGACGATTGTATCCGCAAGTTTTGTGATTATCCTTGGGGCTATGTTTATCCCAAAGGGCATGGCTGTGAAGACACACTTTGTCTTCTGTATCCTAAATCTTAGGTAGGAGGAGAGGGGGCGACTGACTGGTAGGTGCCAGGAAGCATCTGCCAGGTCTATTGAGACTGTTTACGCCCCTTTTGGTAAAAGGGTCCTTATGTGTTATAAGGTAAGCATCCGGAACTTGTTGTTCTCGATAAACTTGGTGAGTGGAGACAAGTCTAGAATGACTCTGAGTTTGTCCAGGTCTTTCTTGGAAACACAAAACAGCCTTCCCTGGAATTTGATGGACATCGCTTTCCTTATTACCTTCTTGTTCAAGAGTTCTGAGGTATATTCTTCCAACAATGGGGTGGAGTGTTGGAAGAATTCTGAAAAATGGGGTGGAATTTTGTTCCAGTTCCAACCGAGTCCATTCGTGATTAGGCTGTGGGCCCAGGGATCGAAGGTCCAATGAACCCGAAAGTGGAAGAGTCTGCCTTCTACCTGGAACCTCTCATTGCTTAGAGGTTCCTAAGGATTTGCTTCCGTGACTGCGTCCTCCTTTACCGCTGGAGGGGTTTCTTGAGGAGCCTCTTTTTGGGCCTCTAGCTTTGTAGGGCTAAAAGGTAGCCGTGTGCCTCTCAAAACCTGGGTTGAAAACAGGTGATTGGGCCATCAGCTGCTGAGGGACCATTCGAAAGGTGGTTTGTGGCTGGGTTACCATTTGAGGTACTGAGGCCATGGTCACGGTCGGAAGTCGTGCAGGTCTACGTGGTTTATTTACTTTCTTATTCTTAGGTTGGGGACCACTGTCTGAGGATAATTTCCTCTTAGAAGACATGCCCCACTTTTGGAGATGGTTCCTATTCCCCGCGGCAGCTTTGGCAATAACTTGAACCCCATCTTGTGGGAAAAGGTCTTTGCCCCAGATGCATGATGTGATCAGCTTCCTGGGTTCGTGTTTTACCGTCGCTGCGGCAAACACATGCTCTCTATAGGTCCTCCTTGACCTGACGAAGGCATGTAAGTCCTTCACAAGGGTACCCATGTGGGACTTGGCTAAGACCATGTACATTTCTGGGGCATTGGTTAGGCCTGCACACATTTCCAAGCAGTTCTGAAGAGACAAAGAAGCAGCAAGTCTCTCTTTTGTCTCCTATTCCCTTCTCAAAAGGTGTTCTGGCAACTTTGGAAGGTTCTCGTTGAACTGCTGGCCTGCTATTTCCGGTTCCAACTTAGAGACGGAGAAGGTTAGATGTACTTCTTTTCACTTCTCCTTGCAGGTAGACATGGCTAGAGATAATGGTTTGCATTCCTCTAGGACTGGGCACGGTTTGCCCTCATCGACTGCTCTCATGACACAGTCAAGGGCTTTCACCGAAAAGGGGAAAGCTCTGGAGGAAGGAGCAATGAAGGTTGGGTGCCTCTTGCTCAATGCCGAGACTTTGGAGTTGGTATATCCGGCTCCTTTCAGGGTCTTGGTTAGGATAGCCTGTGCCATGTCATGCTCGAAGACAATGACTTCCTTAGATACCATCTCCTCGCGGGATGCTGGTTCACCCCGCAGTCTCACGTAGCAATCTGGGTATGCTGAAAAACTGGGCCAGAATTGGAGATCTTCAAGGGGTTTAACCCCAAACTTCTCGGAGATATAAAGCTTCCCACTCATCATGGGCATGTGCTCCGTATACCTCCAGGGGTTGGTTTCGGAGCAGTGAGGGAGATCAGATACTCTAAGGGGCTTAGTAGAGCCCCTGGAAGCGCCAGAGCGTTTCCCTTCCCTTACCTCTCTCTTCGTCTGCTGGAACGACTCTAGAAGTGCTTCACTCCTGCTGACCTGCACATCTGGTTGGGGAGTTGGGGTTGAAGAGGTTGACGGCATAGGTTGATATGCCGCCAGAGTGAACTGAGGGTCCTCAGTCACCGTCGAAACGGATCCTTCTTACTCTGTAGGTGGTTGAACCACTTCTTCTTCAGGGCCTTCTTGCAGTAGGTCCTATTCGGTGTCTGTGGACACCTCCGACATCTGTTCTTGGTGGATCTCCATGCCCTCCAGTGCCTTATTGATGTTCGCGTCCACTGTCAGTTGGATGAAGGGAGACTGGACCTGTACCTGGGGCACAACCGCACTGGATTGAGCCTTAGGGAACAGAAGGCACCTTAAAGATTCGTTAGGTAGGTAAGGTCCCGGAGAGTTCTTCTGGAAACCTCTTACCCACCTTCGAATGGTTTCCCTTGCTGTATCCCTTGACTCCGTAGTGTCAGGGATCACTTTCCCGAAGCCGTCGGTCAGAAAGGTCGAGCAGTTG
>NC_090725.1:158121026-158151026 GCF_036898095.1 Palaemon carinicauda | reverse complement strand
CAATATTCTTTGGATCGTGACCTGCGGGTGAGCTGTCAGGATCCGCTCTGCGAATAAGTAGGTGAGCTTTGCTCTCAGTTGTCTTAGGGATAGATTTTGATCCTGAGGTTTCGCCTTGGAAGAGCTGTCCTTCCTTGAAGTCTGAAGTTCTATGAAGATAGACCTTAAGACACTCTACTGGGCATAGAGAGACATCTTCCTTCAGTGAGCAGATTCTCCAAGGACAGGGTAGCCCGTTCTCGGCAAGAATGGCAGGATCAGGAAAGAGGTTCAGTTCTCCTGTGTCCAGGAACTAAATATGGCCTACATCCCTGATAGGGCCAATATTTCACTAACTCTAGCCCCTGAGGCTATTGCGAACAGAAAATTGACTTTTTGTGTTAGCTCCTTTAGAGTACAATCCTCATTGTTTAGGTTCGAAGCATAGTGCAAGACTTTGACCAATGAGCATGTAATGGGCTTTGGAGGGGTTGCTGGCTTGGGTGTAGTGCATGCTTTGGCACCTTATAGAGGTCCACCTCAAAGGCGTATAGAAGAGGGCTAGTCAGGGCCGACTTACACACGGTTATCGTAGTGGAAGTCAGGCCTTGTTCAAGTAGGTAAATGAAGAAAGACACAGAAATCTGTTGAAATTTCTGTTGGTCTCCTTCTTTTCACAAGGGATACCCACATCTTCCAAGACGATTCATATTGTCTCCTAGTTAAACTTGACTTGTATTCTTCTATAAAGTAGATCTTGTCTTTTGAGATCCCAAACCTTTTCTTGGCTGCTAGGGCGAGAAAATCATGAGATGTAGGTTGTTGATTCCCGAGGATGAAACGTAAACAGTCCACGTCTGCACCCGTTGGGATAAAACTGGGTTCGGCAGAGGAAACAGCTTCAGTTTCAATTCTAGAACTAGAGGGAACCAATTGCTTTTGGGCCATTTGAGGGCCACTACTGCAGCTGTTCCTCTGAAGGATCTTAGCTTTTTGAGGACTTTTAGCAGGAGATTGGTTGGTGGAAACAGGTAAATCTGATTCCATCTGTTCCAGTCGAGAGACATAGCATCTATTGCTTCTGCTTAAGGTTCTCGTAAGGGGCTACATAACGAGGTAGTTTCTTGTTGTCGCTCGTTGCGAAGAGGTCGATCTGCAGTTCCGGGACTTTTATCAAAATAAAGGAGAATGAGTCTGCGTCTAGGGACCATTCTGTCTCTATGGGCTTTCGCCTGGATAGAGCATCCACCGTCACATTGCGGAACCCTTGAAGGTGAACTGCTGATAAATGCCATCTTCTCTTCCTTGCCAGGCAGAAGATGGCTAACATCACGTGATTCATGTGAGGTGAACTCAAGCCTTGTCGATTTAGACATATTACTATCACCTCGTTGTCCAGAACCAGTCTGATGTGGACTGCTCTGCGAGGGGATAGTATCTTCAACGTCAGGAAGACTGCCATAGCCTCCAAGATGTTGATGTGAAAGTTTTGAACTGGTGTGATCAATTCCTTGCACTTTCATTTCTTGAGAATGGCCTCCCCATTCTTCCAGTGAGGTGTCCGTGTGTATCACCACTGATGTTTGTGGTGGTTGCAAGAGAATTGTCTGTGCTAGGCTCTTATTCGTTGACCATGGCCTTAATAGCGTGCTCAATCATGTCAGGGTCAACCTTTGTTGATCTCTTCAAGCGTTTGATGCCTATCTTCTCCAGACTCCTGACGCATCCTCTAGCTGTGCCTTTCGCACTGGGTCTGTCACTACTACGAACTGGAGAGAGTCCAATACTCTTTCCTGTTGGCGTCTTGAAATCCTCTTGTGTTGGATTAGTCTCTTGACAGATGCCGCCATTTCTCTCCTCTTCTTTAATGGAATGGAGAGGTGGTGTGGCTGCAAGTTCCCATGGATTCCTAACCATTGAAACTTCTGAGCTGGAGAAAGGTGAGACTTCTAGCGATTGATCTTGAAGCCCAGGTGTTCCAGGAACTGGATCACCTTTCCGGCCGCTCGCAGACAAATAGTCTTGGATGCTGCCCGCACCAGCCAATCATCCAGGTATGCTACTACTTGTACTCCTTCGGAGCGTAGTTGCTGGACGATTGTGTCCGCTAGCTTTGTGAATACCTTTGGGGCTACGTTTAGTCCAAAGGGCATGGCTGTGAAGACATATTTTGTCTTCTGTAGCCTGAATTCTAGGTAGGAGGAGAGGGGCGACTGACTGGTAGGTGCCAGTAAGCATCTGCCAGGTCTATTGAGACTGTGTACACCCCTTTTCTGGTAGAAGGGTCCTTATGTGTTGCAATGTAAGCATCCAGAACTTGTTGTTCTCGATGAACTTGTTGAGTGGAGACAAGTCTAGAATGACTCTGGGTTTGTCCAAGTCTTTCTTGGGAACACAAAACAGCCTTCCCTGAATTTGATGTACTTCGCTTTTTTTAATACCTTATTGTTCAAGAGTTCTGAGGTATATTCTTCCAACAATGGGGTGGAGTGTTGGAAGAATTTTGGAAAAGTGGGGTGGATTTTTGTTCCATTTCCAACCAAGTCCATTCGTAATTTGGCTGTGGACCCAGGGATCGAAGGTCCAACGATCCCAAAAGTGGAAAAGTCTGCCTCCTAACTGGAACCTCTCATTGATTAGAGGTTCCACAGGAATTGTTTCCTTGACCGCATCCTCCTCCACCCTTGGGGGGTTTTCGGAGGATCCTCTCTTTGGGCCCTTACCTTTGTAGGGCTGAAAGGTGGTCGAGTGCCTTTCAAAGCCTGGATTAAACACAGGTAACTGGGCTACCAGCTGTTGAGAGACCATCTGGAAAGTGGTTTACGGCTGGACTACCATTTGAGCCACCGTGGTCATGGTCACGGTCGGAAATTGTGCAGGTCTAATGAAGATTTCCTCTTTGAGGACATGCCCCACTTTTAGAGAAGGTTCCTATTCTCCGTGGTGGCTTTGGCAATGACTTCTTGGACCACTTCCTGTGGGAAAGGGTCTTCGCCCCAGATACATGATGAAATCAGTTTTCTGGGTTCGGGTTTCACTGTTGTTGCGGCAAACACATGCTCTCTACAGGTCCTTTTTTTTTTTGACCTGACAAAAGCATACAAATCCATCACAAGGGTGGGACGTTATTTAGGGCCTGCACGCATTTCCAAGCAGTTCTGATGAGACAGGGAGCAGGCAAGTCTATCTTTCGTCTCTTGTTCCCTTCTCAAAAGATGGTCTGGCAACTTTGGAAGGTTCTCATTAAACTGCTGGCCTGCTATCTCCGGATCTAACTTCGAAACGGAAAAGGTTAGATGTATCTCTTTCCACTTCTCCTCGCAGGTGGGCATAGCTAGAGATAATGCTCTCTTGACACAGACTAGGGCTTTCCCCGAAAGGGGGAAGGCTCTGGAGGAAGGAGCAATGAAGGTTGGGTGCTTCTTGCTCAATGCTGAGACTTTGGAGTTAGTAAATCCGGCTCCTTTATGGGTCTTGGTAAGGATGGCTTGTGCCTTGTCATGTTCAAAGACAATGACTTCCTTCGGTATAGTCTCCTCGCAGGATGCAGGTTCATCTCACAGTCTCACTTAGCAATCTGGATACGCTGAAAGCTGGGCCAGAATTGAAGCTCTTCAAGGGGTTTGGCCCCAAACTTCTCGGAGATATAAAGCTTCCCATTCATCATGGGCATGTGTTCCGTATACCTCCAGGGGTTGGTTTCGGAGCAGTGAGGGAGGTCAGATATTTTAAGGGGCTTACCAGAGCCCCTGGAAGCACCAGGGTGTTTTTCTTCCTGTACCTCTCTCTTCATCTCTTTGAGATCTTGCTTATTATCCTCTTGTTCTTTCCGGAACAGTGTCAACATCTGCTGGATCGACTCTAGGAGTGCTTCGCTCCTGCTGACCTGTATAGCCAGTTGGGGAGTTGAGGCTGAAGAGGTTAATGGCATAGGTTGATATGCCGAAACAGTAAGCTGAGGGTCCTCAGTCACCATCGAAACGGATCCTTCTTCCTCTGTGGGTGGTTGAACCACTTCTTCTTCAGGGCCTTCTTGCAGTAGGTCCTGTTCCGTGTCAATGGGCACCTCCAACATCCGTTCTTGGTGGATGTTCAAGCCTTGCAGTGCCTTGTTGATATCCGCGTCTACTGTCCGTTGGATAAAGGGAGGCTGGACCTGTACCTGAGGCACAACCGCACTGGATTGAGCCTTAGGGAACAGTAGGCACTTCAGAGATTCGTCCCGGAGAGTTCTTCTGGAAGCCTCATACTCACCTTCGAAGGGTTTCCCTTGCTGTATTCCTTGACTCCGTAGTGTCAGGAATATCTTCTCCAAAGCCGTCAGTCAGCAAGGTCGAGCAGTTGGAGCAGCTCTTCGGGTCCCAGTACCTCAGGGATCCAGATACGATGCAGCAAGGGGCATGAGACCTGTACATCGTATGCCCACAAAAGTTCTTACTCTTGTGGTTGAAGAACACAACTGTACACTTCACCATTGGCTCATCCTGTAAGGAAGAAAAAGGGTGAAATGAGTACTCAGTTGTTTATATCATTGATATAATGCATACTTAAAAAATAGTAATACTTACTATTATATTTAATAGCTTAGCATAGTAAGCTAAAATGGAAATAGGAAAGACATATATCTGTGTTTCCTCTCACAGGTAATTGCTGACACCTCTGTCAATATTAATATTTAAATTCCTTATAAGGGAAAACACAGAGTGGAATAACTCTCGTACGTAGAGCCGGAGCTAGTGAATATCTATACTAACTCCTCCCCTTGTAAAATATTAATACTGAGCGGTGTTTCATGAGTGTCCCGATAATCAAAGTATTCATCAGGGTTTTGAGGGAATGCTTCAACCTCAGCATGTTATGCAGTCCAAACAATAGACTGTGAAATGATACACAGAGTATTTTAGAAATACTTGTACTACTGTATTGTTATATACTTTAGTTTTCCAACTACTGTATTGTTATATACTGTAGTTTTACTGGCTACTGTATTGTTGTATACTGTAGTTTTCCCGGTACACTACCGGGGTTAGGCTAGTGCCTGGCGGCACTAAGGGATAGATAGAGAGAAAGAATGGAAAGGAGGGTTTCCTATTATTATTGTTTAGCACAATAAATGGAAGTGTAGGAGAGCTACTGCCGCCTTCTGTCTCCTTGCCAGAATGAAAATTCTAATGGAAGTGGAGGAATGCATCTGATTCTAGCTTCCATCCAGCCACAACTTTTGTCGCCAGCTGTACTGCCGGTTGCAAGGTCTGTGGATGGCAGTCCAAGAGAGGACTGAAGAATTCTCAACAGTATAACGGGTTTCCCACCGGCAGCGGTAAGGGCCGACTCAGTCTTTCCCCTCGGGGCACTCGCTTCCGGTTAAGGAAGGACATAAGGAGAAGTTGGCCGAGGCGGCAACCTAACCGCCGCTGGTAGGGTCCCGGCCAGCAACTTAGTCAACCCAGCAAGCCGGGATGACTGTCGGAATACCAGCGAAAGAATGTTGTGACGGCTAGGCAGACACTAAAGGACAGAGGGGGGAGGGAAAAGGGTCTTATAGTTTGCAGGGGAGAATGGCGACGGCAGGCATGCCGCCTACTTTTGGCTGTAAACTAAGGAAGCATGGCTTCCTGTGCCAATGCCGTCGTGGTCGGCAGAGGAATAAGAATTCTCCTGTTGGCGACATTGTCGGCTATTAGACATGTCTTATAGTCTACAAGGGTGAAAGGCGGCGGCAGGTATGTCGCCTACTTTCGGTTGTAAACTAAGGAAGCGTAGCTTCCCATGCTGACAACGTCGTGGGCGGCAGAGGAATCACGATTCCCCAGTCGGCGACATTGTCGGCTGCAAAACAATACACCCTGAGTTACCATCATACTTCGAAGCCTGGATACTCGGCGGCAAAGAAGATCGACAGTAAAACTAGATAAGTCAAGCCGGAGTTAACTATTCGGTGGCGATGACGAAAGGTAGGGTTGCCGCTTGGGATGGCAGTGCTCAGGGGGGAGGAAGGGTTTATCCTCTTTTCTCTAAAAGAAAAACGTATCGAATTATAAATATAAATTCTAGGGGATATATATCCCCAACCGAATTAATAGGAAACGATACAATAGGTTAAACAATGGAATTTACTTTACTAACATATACAAAACTGGCCAGGCATACGAAAGTAACGTTATATATTAGAAGAGGAAATGTTATATATATATAATCTTCACTAGTATAATTCTGCCTAACTAGCTAAAAAGTTTAATTATAGCTAAATACTGGAAGCGTCGCACTACTAACTAAATAATTACATTATGACGTGCGACAGCTGTCTCAAAATAGCCGCCTCCGGGGTTGGCTGTGCTCCACTTAACACACTTAAATTATGCCAATTCAACTGTGAGAAGGGAGCTAAAAATTATACACAGGAAAGATTAAATACTCAACTTTCCAGAGGATGAAGATGCTGGAGATTGCATGATAATATTCCAATAAACTTTAAAATGCTACAACTCAAAGGAAATGATGGGCAGTAGCAGTACAGGAAGGGGGTCCATCGGGTACCTTGATAACGGCTCACCTTTTGTTCGCCACTCTTCCCCCTCAAAGAGTTAAATCTATTTGAGGTGAAGATTGCTATGTGTCATATCAAAAAATACGTCCCCTGATATTATGCGATATCCTTAAAGATATATTAAGGATACTCGTGCCAGGAGTTAGAATTCTGGAGACCTTTGATTAATTCTCTGGGAGTATATATAATGTATAAACATATATAAATATATATATATATATATATATATATATATATATATATATATATATATATATATTTATATATATATATGGGCTCAGCCATGTCATCCTGATGGAAGGTTCCTTTAGGCAGCTTTCTAAGGGATATTTAGCTACAGTGATACTCCCAGAGAATTAACCATAGGTCTCCAGAATTCTAACTCCTGGCGCAAGTATCCTTAATATAACTTTAAGGATATCGCATAATATCAGGGGACGTATTTTTTGATACGATACATGGCAATCTTCACCCCGAATAGATTTTACTCTTTGAGGGGGAAGAGTGGCGAAATGAAGGGGAGCCATTATCAAGGTTACCCGGTGGATCCCCTCCCTGTACTACTACAGCGCCATATTCCTTTGAACGTAGCATTTAAGCACGGTGCTCTCCCACGTTTCTCTCGGTGTTGTTACTATTTTCAAGGAATATTATCATGCAATCTCCAGCATCATCATCCTATGGAAAGTTGAGTATTTAATCTTTCCTGTGTATAATTTTTAGCTCCCTTCTCACAGTTAAATTAAAATAATTTAGGTGTGTTAAGTGGGGCACTGCCATCCCCGGAGGCGGCCATTTTAAGACCGCTGTCGCACGCCATAAATGCTTTATTTAGTTATTAGTGCGACGTTCAATGTATTTAGCTATAAAGAATTTTCTAGCTAGCTAGGCAAAATTATACTAGTGAAGATGGGATTACACATATAATATTTCCTCTTCCTAATAAACATTTCTCACGTATACGATAGGGCTTCAGTGGTATCACTCGTAGCCGAGATCCCCACTCGAGTTAGGCTAGCCTAACCCGTTTTAGTATACTTTAGTAACATTAATCCCCCGTTTAACCTCTAGTATCATTTCTCTTAATTCGGTCGGGGATATATATATCCCCTAGAATTATTGGTATAATTCGATACGCTTCTCTTTTAGAGAAAACGGATTTTGAGCGTAGCGAAAAATCTATTTTTGGGTGAGGTAGCCATGTCGTCCTGATGGAAGTTCCTTCATAGGTAGCTTCCTAGGTATATTTGACTACAGTGATATATCCTAGAGAATTTACCAAAGGTATCCAGAATTCTAACTCCTGGAGCGAATATCCCTTAAAATTTTACGAAGGGATATAGCGTAATATCAGAGGACGTATTCTCGACACGTCTCATGGCTATCTACACCCCCAATAGAGCTTTCACTACGAGGGGAAAGAGAGGCAAGAATAAGGTGAGTCGTTCCAGAGACATCGCTCTCGACGAGTCACTGCTGCTCTGCAAATAGTGCGCCTGTCCGCCACCGCGAGGCGCCACCGTCATTCTTTGTAGCTTTGTAGGTATTGCAGATACAGTACTATAGGGAGGAATTCATTATCCTTTTGTCCCAAAAGAGGGTGGGTCCATCAGGACGACATGGCTACCTCACCCAAAAATGGATTTTTCGCTACGCTCAAAATCCGTTTTTTGGGCTCAGGCCCTGTCGTCGGGATGGAAGTGTACATCAATCAGCTGATCCTGAAATATGTCAGTGCTTCCTGCCCCCTACAGGGAAGATGCTGGGTAGACTCGAGGAAAAAACCCGAGGATTGTGAGTTCAGGGAACAGTATAGCAAACAGTTTGTATATTAGTGTCAACATATACGTGAAGCATAGTCTGTACTAGGATGGGATTGGTTTGGGCAGATTACTGTACCTCCCAGGTCTGTCGTTAAGAGACGGACAGGTTTATATATGTGTAAGAACACCTTAAACAGTAAAATGAACAGTCTAGTACAACAAGATCTTACCTGTTTGCCTGGAACACCATGAATCTTAGTTCTGGTATTGACTTAAATATCAAAAGAGTCAAGGATGCTCTGACTTATACATTTAAAGAAATATTTGGTGCGGAAGAGACGCAAATATTCGTTCTATTGTTTATTACAAAATAGAAATCATGGTTGTAAAGAAGTACAATGTATGCTGAATAATTCTGCATACAAGCATAAACAGTAATAACAGGATAAAAAGGGTTTGCCTGAAAAGGAAAACATTAGCCACTCAAGGGAAATATGAAGTTTCGTTATATAATCTGTTGTTACTAGAAACACTGTGCATATAAGAATGCCTGGCACTTGTGTGGGTTTATTATACTTAATGTCACCTGTGTAGGGAGAACAGTCTGTAGTGTTATCACTTAAACAAGCAGCGGGTTTTATCACACTGCCCGCCGCCTCCACATGAAATTTAATTTCTTGTAATTGCTTCGCGTAGTGCTTGAAGAAGACCCTCGAGGACTTCCATCCAGTATAAGCACGAAGACTTTCAAACGACATTGTTTGGAAGAAATTCAGAGACGAGGCAACCTTCCTCGGATCATGACCTGCGGGTGTACTGTCTGGATCCGCTCTGCGAATGAAGTAGGTGATTTTCGCCCTAATCTGTCTCAAGGATAATGTTGAACCGGAAGTCTCTCCCCTGAAAAGCTGACCTCCCTTAAAGTCTGAAGTTCTACGAAGATAGACCTTTAGGCATTCCACTGGGCAGAGGGATGCTTCTTCCTTCAGAGGGCAGATTTTCCAGGGACCCCACCTTTTAGTGGGCAGATCGTTCTTGGCGAGAAACGTCGGGTCCGGAAAGAGGTTCAGTTCTCCATTGTCTGTGAACTGAATGTGGCCATCATCCCTCGAGAGGGCCACTATTTTGCTAACTCTGGCTCCCGAGGCTAGTGCAAATAAGAATATCACCTTCTGAGTCAAGTCTTTCAGCGAGCAATCCTCATTATTCAGGGCTGATGCTAAATGAAGAACTTTGTCCAAAGACCATGAAATGGGCTTAGGAGGAGCTGTGGGCCGAAGTTTTGCGCAGGCTTTAGGGATCTTGTTGAAGATTTCGTTGGAAAAATCTACCTGAAAGGCATAAAGTATTGGTCTGGTCAGGGCGGATTTACACGTAGTAATCGTATTGGCTGCTAAACCTTGTTCATGAAGATGGATGAAGAAGGACAAACAGAAGTTCGTAGAAATCTCCTTAAGTTTCTTGGCCTTGACAAAGGCCACCCATTTCTTCCAGGAAGACTCATATTGTCTTCTTGTTGACTTTGACTTGTATTCTTCTAGGAAGTTGATACTGTCCCTAGAAATCCCAAACCGTTTCTTGACCGCTAAGGCGAGCAAATCATGAGATGAAGGTTCTGGGTTTTCACTGATGAAGCTGAGACAGTCAATTTCTGCACTTGCTTAGTCAAAACTGGGTTCGGCAACGGGATCAGTTTCAGGCGTAGTTCCGTTACCAGGGGGAACCAAACGCTATTGGGCCACTTGTGGGCCACTATTGCTGCCGTCCCCCGAAAGGATCTCAGTTTGTCGAGGACTTTCAGCAGAAGGTTGGTTGGAGGGAATAGGTAGATCTTGGACCATCTGTTCCAATCTATGGACATTGCATCCATTGCTTCCGCTAGAGGATCCTCGTACGGGGCTACATACCGGGGTAGCTTCTTGTTGTCGCTCGTTGTGAAGAGGTCTATCTGCAGTCCTGGGACTTTGCGTAAGATGAAGGAGAACGATCTTACGTCTAGGGACCATTCTGACTCTATCGGTTTGGTTCTGGATAGAGCGTCCGCTGTCACATTGCGGAACCCTTGAAGTTGGACTGCTGACAAGTGCCATCTCCTCATTTCCGCTAGGCGGAGGATGGCTAGTATCACTTGATTTATGTGAGGCGATCTCGAGCCCTGTCGATTTAGGCATCTCATTATGACTTCGCTGTCTAGAACCAGACGGATGTGGATTGAGCAGCGGAGTTTCAGTTTCTTTATGGAAAGAAAAACTGCCATGACTTCCAGAAAATTGATGTGGAAGGTTTTGAAGAGGGGAGACCAGGTTTCTTGGACTTTCCGATGGTGAGAGTGACCTCCCCACCCGTCTTTCGAGGCATCCGTGTGAACGATGACTGACGGTGGAGGTGGTTGTAAGGGAACCTTGTTCTTTAGGTTCTTGGCCTCCGACCATGGCTTGAGTAGGGATCGCAGATGATTTGGTGTCGGTCTTTTTAGATCTCTTCGAGCGTTTGATGCGTATTTTCTCCAGACTCCTGATGCATCTTTTAATTGTGCTCTCAATACTGGATTTGTCACTGAGGCGAACTGGAGAGACCCCAACACTCTCTCCTGTTGCCTTCTTGATATCCTTGCGGATCAAAGAAGGTTTCTGACAGATCCCGCTATCTCTTTCCGTTTCTTTGATGGAATGGAAAGGCAGTGTGACTGCAAGTTCCAGTGGACGCCCAGCCACTGAAACTTCTGAGCTGGAGACAGTCGGGATTTTTCCAGATTGATCTTGAATCCTAAGTGTTCCAGGAACTGGATCACTTCCATAGAGGCTTGCCTGCATTCTTCTTCGGATGCTGCCCACACCAGCCAGTCGTCCAGGTAAGCTACCACCTGGATTCCTTTTAGGCGTAGTTGATGAATGACTGCATTCGCAATCTTGGTGAATACCCTTGGAGCTATGTTTAGTCCGAAGGGCATGGCTCTGAAGACATACTGTCTTCTTTGTAGTTTGAATCCCAGGTAGGGGGAAACTTGACGGCTGATCGGAACGTGTCAGTACGCATCCGTCATGTCTATGAAGACTGTGTATGCCCGTTTGGGCAACAGGGTCCTGATGTGTTGAAGCGTCAGCATTTTGAACTTGTAGTTCACTAAGAACTTGTCGAGTGGTGACAAGTCCAGAATTACTCTGAGCTTCTCCAAGTCCTTCTTCGGAACACAAAATAGCCTTCCTCGGAATCTAATGGACTTTGCCTTCCGTATAACTCTTTTGTTCAAGAGTTCCTGAACATATTCTTCCAATTTGGGGGTTGAGTGTTGGAAGAATTGAGGGAAGGTTGGTAGAGTTGAGCTCCAACTCCACCCTAGTCCGTTCTTGATTAGGCTGTGGGCCCAGGGATCGAAGGTCCAACGATCCCGGAAGTAGAAGAGTCTCCCTCCTACCGGTAGCATCTCACTTTGAGTGCTAGGAGGAGGATTTACCTCCTTGGCCACATCCACCCCTGTTGCCCCTACCTCTGGAGGGGCGTCTGGAGGAGCCTCAAAAGGATCCTCGAGACTTCCGCCGAAAGGTCGTAGACTGCCTTTCAAACACTGGACTGAACACCGGTGACTGAGTCGCCAGTGTTTGGGACACCAGTTGGAATGTAGTGGGTGATTGTGCCACCGTCTGGGGCACCTTGGCCACAGGAAGCTGCTGTTGTTGCTTAGGCTGAGAGGGCACTTTAGGTCATTTTGATCTATTCTTCGGCTGGGGACCCTCGTCAGCTGAAGATTTCCTTTTGGAGGACAAGCCCCACTTGGAAAGGAGGTTCCTGTTTTCAGTGGCGGCTTTGTCCACGACCTCTTTGACCACTTCATTTGGGAAGAGGTCTTTTCCCCAGATGTTAGAAGCTATCAGCTTTCTGCGTTCGTGCCTCACCGCAGCCGAGGCGAACACGAACTCTATGCAAGCCCTTCTGGCTTTAATAAAGTTGTACAGGTCTTCAGTCACTGTCGCCAGATGGGCTTTGGCGAAGACCATGTACATGTCCGGGGTATCTGGGATGCTTGCCATTGTCTCCAGGCCAGTCTGCATAGACAAGGAAGCGGCTAAGCGTTCTTTTGTCTCCTGTTCCCTACGCAGGAGAAAGTCCGACAGCTTGGGGAGGTCTTCGCCGAACTGTCGTCCGGCAATATCTGCCTCCAGCTTCCCGACTGTGAAGGTGTTGTGAACATCCTTCCAGTCCGCATCGTCTGATGGGAAGGCAAGGGAGAAGGGTCTACACTCTTCCAGTGTAGGGCACGGTTTCCCTGCCTCAACTGCCTTTAAGGCTGCCTTGAGCCCTTTGTCCATAAAGGGAAAGGCACGTTTAGGATCAGCAATGAAGGACGGGTACTTCTTGCTGAGAGCTAGTATAGGCCCTCTCTTTTAAGGTGGTGGTATATAAGGCCTGAGCCTTCGAGAGTTCAAGGACAATCGTTTCCTTCGGCTCTTGTCTCCTCTTTGGATGCGGGTTCCGTCCTAAGACGGACGTAGCAATCCGGGTAGGCCCCTTTGCTGGGCTAGAACTCAATTTCCTCTACTGGGATGGTACCCAGTTTATCCGAGAAGAAGATCTTCCCGCCCGACATGGGCACGTGCTCTGCGTACCTCCAAGGGTTAACGTCAGAGAAGGCAGGGAGATCCTTAACGTTTAGCTTCTTCGGAGCCAAACGTGCCGCAACCAGTTGATGCATTTCGGTCCAAAAAGTGGCCTCCTTCTCGGTCGATTTCTGTTGCATGTCCTGCACCATGGACAGCAACGAGTGCAAAGTACTCGTGATCGAATCCAGTTGGGGCGCAGTCGAGGAAGTAGAAGGCACCGGCTCATTCCCTGTGGCCGATAACACCGAAATCGTATTGGCTTTCTCAGTTTGTGGTTCAGGTGGAACTTCATCCGCCTGATCCAACTCCTCCACTAGGAGATTGTTCTCGGTCTCCTCTGAGACAACTGACATGTTGTCTTCTAGTTGGATGTTCTCTAAAGCATCCGAGACGTCAGATTCTACCGGAATCTGCACTAGGAGAATCTCAGGTTGAGCCTAAGGAATAACTGCATCCGAAGATGCCCTAGAAAAAAGACAAGCCCTCATCCTTTCGTTAGGAAGGCATGGGCCAGAAGTATTCTTCTGGAAACCCGACCCATTTACGCAGCTTCTCCCTTGCTGCGTCCCTTGACTCAGTGGACTTTTGGTCATCAAAAGCCTCTTTTACCAGGTTGTCACAAACAGTACATACCTGCGGGTACCAATACTTGAGAGCCCCCTTGGTAACTGCGCAGCGAGCATGGGCCCTGCACATGTTGTGGCCGCAGAAGTTCTTACTGCGGACCCTGCAAAAACTATTCCCGCACTCGGGATGCTCCTCCTGTAAAGAAAGGAAAAGTCTATTAGTATTCAGTGAAATTCTCAAATTTCATCATACATGTAACATGTTATATTAGCTTTGATAGGATAAGCTATAAGTAGGAAAGACACCTACATGAGTTTCCTGTCCAGCCAATTGCTATGACCTCCTCCAATATTGAAAGCAGAATTCTTAAGAATTTTTAGGGGAAGATGATATCCTATGATATAAGTGTATCTTAACACAATCTTCCAGTTTCAATAATGGGGATTAAGGACAACAATGGATCAAAACCATTAAAGGAAGAGAGAATCGCTCTCTTATATGTGATGGTCTCACAACAGGCTGCCCATGAAGCACCTTGTTGGTTGGAAAAACTTGGGTTACAGCACTGACTATTTGGTAACAAGTTGCCAGACTTGTCAGGCCTGCCGGCACCTGCCAGGCCTGCTGGCGTCTGCTAGGCCTGCCGGCATTCTGGGCTACTGAAGGCAATTATTGTCTTCATAACATTGAGTGATAGGACGCCGGCCGGCAGCCGAGGATCCTTCCATCAAGGGGACCCAAGGCAGTCGGCGGCAGAGGACCAGGAATGGGTGGCCGGCTGGCAGCCGGCAACTCAGCGGCCGGCAGTCGGTTCCCGAATGTTCAATGCCTTTGGCCCAGTATGAAAGTACGAGAGAAAGAAAGGATGGAGGAAGGCAAGGGTTTAGCCTTGCCGACCTGCATCCAGAATGAGGGTTCAAGTGGAAGGGGGAATTAAATTCGGGCTTCCACCCAACCATATCCCAGTCATAAGGGCTATGGAAGGCAGTCCAAGGGAGGACCGATGAACACTCTAAAGAATATGAGGATACTCGCCGGTAGCCGGCCTAGCCGGCGGCAGACGGGGAACCTCAGGCCAGTCCTACAAGAACCCTAGGGTCAATGTAGAACGACGGCCAGTAGGGTGTTGGATCAGTCAACACGAAAGGGATAGCGGGGAGGGGGTAGGTGTCCTATAGGTAAGGTAATGTCCGAAGGCACTACCTAACCTAAAGGATTCTGGTTTCATAAAGTAACTCAGGTAGGGGAAGTCCTTTCCCCAGGTTGGGTTAGTCAAGGGAGAGGATGTCCGTAGGACACCAACTCGCAGGAGAGCAGAATCTCGTACCAGAGACCCTAGGCAATGAAGAAATCCTTTCTTCGATCTAGGGTCTACCAGCACAGGACTGTCTGCTAAGCCAGGGAAAGGGGAATTGTCGTACAAAACTCCCAAGTATGGCCTAGGGAGGTCTAGCCTCCTGAAAGAGCAGCTTAACCTGACCTAGGAAATCATTTCACCAAGACAGGGAGATGCCTAACACAGACTGATACTCTGATGTCCCGTCCTAAACTCAAAACCGACTCAGTGGTTAGGAGAAAGAAAACGGATCGTCTCAGTAAAACTGTGCCAGAACTCGGTTCACAGCAAAGAAAGCTGAGAATAGCCTAGGCTAATCAGAGGGAAGGGGATTGCTCTTAAATCTCCTAGGAGATTGGTATCGACTTAAAAGGTTAGTTGTCAGTCTCCCCTTAAAAGGCAATACAAGAGCAATGGGGACATGTATGAAAGTATACTAAAGCACCTAGGCTATTAGCATAGGAGCATTGAGAATCGATCACCGAAACTCTCTGTATACTATCTTGGAAGAGGAAAGCATAATTAAGTAATATCATGAACGTGTAAAATATTGCCTGTGCTTCAATAAAACTTTACCATGAAGGTTATATCATGCATATAGTGTGAGGGTGCCTAGGCTAGGAAGCCTAGCACTCGTGGGGCTCGATCATAATAGCCAAATTCACGACAACAAGGACATAATATAAGAATCCCTAGCTAAATATCTAAATAGCTAAAGTTATTAAAGCGTATAAATGCCGGGAAAGGGTCGTTCTGGCTAACTAAGTGAACAGAAGAACGACCGCGTCACTGACGCCATCCGGCTGGCAACAGCTCTTGTTACGTTAATTACGATCTCAATCGAAAAACAAAACTGGCAAGAGCTTACATTTACACAAGATAAAGATATTTTTGGGCTCAAGCCATGTCGTCCTGATTGAAGGTTCCTTCAGTAGCTTCCTAGGGTATATTTAACTACAGTGGATATTCCCAGAGAATTAAACTAAAGGTTATCACAGAATTCTAACTTCTGGTGCGAGTACCCTAAAGGTTTCCCTCTAGGATATCGTATATCAACAGGGGACGCATGTATTAACACGCCACATAGCTATCTGCACCCCATATAGAGTTAACACTTCGATATGGGAATGTGCTGAGTAACTGATGCGCCGTTCCAAAGTTACTCTCATCCGTGGCTACTTTTGGTACTCGAGACGTAAACAAACGGGCGCCATTGCTAAATGACGTCACGTCCGTCCTAATCCTTTCGTCTGTAGCTCCTACGTTAAGTCGGATTTTTCCCAAGTGCTTCTTTATCTGCTTACATCGCCGTTATGTTGCAGCCTTCAGCCTCGCCTTCTTCTGGAAAGTTGAGTACCAGGTCCTAGTATTGTTTAAATAAGCTCTGGCCGTAAAGTAACTTCTACTTTTCGTAAAATATTGTGTTTTGTGGCGGAGCTGTGCCGATACCGGACGCGCCATAACGGCGTCGCTGTTCATGTTGCATGCTTTATTTAGTTAGCCAGAACAGCCTTCTCCGGTCCTCTAACTAATTAATTTTATTAGTTATTTAGTCTTCATAGCTAGGAAGTTATTATATCGTGTTTTAGCGCTCGTTAGACAACGGTCGCAGACCTACCCCATACTAGATCGCTAGCCTAGCCCCTAGGCTTGTCAGCCTAGTGCTCATATTACTGCATGATATATATAAGTGTTCCTAAGTTAAGTTATGAAGATTTAGGCATTATTAAACATACTAGTTACTGTGATGTAAGTGTTTTCGCCTTTGGGGACCATACAAGGGACTGTGTTGGTTCGTGTACCAACCCCCTGCTAACCTAATGTAGGAACCCTTGTATGCTTCCTATTCCCCTTACCTACGGGTAATTCCCTCTGGGTAACCTTGCTTCTCCCTTATTCTATAATGGGGAGAACCTTGACTACACCCAGAGTATTTATCACTTCTCAGCCTACCCTAAGGGAATGACCCCCCCTTAAGATTGTGCTTGAGACCTTAGGAAGGGCTCTGCCCCTCCTCAGTTGCACTTGGTTGGGTTACTCCTTCCTCCCTGCAACTAGCGATGTGTCTTTCCAGGCCTTCCTAGCCTAGGAGTTGGTCCTCCTAATCTAGGTTAGGCTCTGGGGGTAGATTCTGCCTTGTTATAGTTTAGGGCAGTACATCAGTACTGTATCTGATCTGTGCTACCTATCCTAGGTTAGGGAGTGTTTTCCCTTGCCTTGGTGGCCTCTCTCATACAGAGTCTACCCATTTAAGAAAACCCCTACTTCTCCCTCCCCACTCTATCCCTTTGGTGTAGGCCTGCCTACACACCATTGTCCTCGGTCCTACAACTCCTCCCTTGGGTGGAGTGGTAGGCCTAGCCTTGTTCTTCTGCTGAGCTGGCCGCTCTGGTACACATACCCTTCATAGCGTTCTATAAGGGTGGTTGCCGGCGGCGGTCCTGCCGGCGGAGGATGCCCCCTCTTTGAGTGCTCTCTATCCCTCCCTTGGGTTACCTCAGGCTCCCGGCCGTCTGCCGGCCCACTGCCGCCGGATGTTAGGAGTACCTACTCCTATCATGAGTGCACTCTCTCCGGAGGGATGCCGGCGGGGTATAGGATATTACCCCTCCCTTCCCTCCTTACCTTTCTCTCTCTCTATCAGGGTGCCGGTCCCTTGCCGCCTCTACTGCCGGCGACAGCCGCCACTACCTCAGGTGACCTCTATTCATAAGATACCTCCCCTCTAGGAAGTCAGCCTACCGCCGGCCAGAGGCTGCCGCCTTCCGTCGACATACCGCCGACGTCCCACCCCTTATATTTACCCTGGTTTACCTAGCGACAGTCGGCCGACTGCCGGAGACTGCCGCCCACTTGCCGGCATTCTAGGTATCCGCCCTTTATATATATATATTTTATGAGTTGAACTAAGGTTCACCATGCCGTCAGCCGCCGGCTGCCAGAGCCCGCCGCCCCTGCCGACGATCCGCCGCTGTGCCAGCTGTCGCCACTGTCGTGTTGTCCATCTCGGTCGCTCAGTGTGTCCTCCTTGATGTTTTCCACCCTGCAGGACCGGTCCCCGGCATGCCGTCGGTCTGCCGGAGCCCCCTAATGAGGCGCTAAGGGACATGTACCCCTTCCTCAGCTGCCGGCACCATGCCGGCAGTCAATCTGATACAGCCAGATAGCCTGGCCACCTCCATATAGGTATTGTTATACCAGCTAATATAGTAGCTAAGCTGTTTGGTTGCAGATTACAACATTTCCAGCATACTCTGTGCATCTCAGTGCAGTCGATTGCCGGAACCTACATATTACTAAGGGGTTTATCCTATTTTCCTCTCTCCCTCAAGGCTCTGAGCGGTCTCAGATCCTTTTACAATCTGCGGACAATTCCTCTATTAAGGAAGACGAGCTTGGCTCATCCATACGGATTTTCCCTCATTTGGGACCCTCGAGTCCTAAGGAATTGTCTACGGATAAGGTTACGGTAACTGGCTGGGCGGGATTCACAAGTATGTGTCTATCTACTTCCCTTCCTGCTCATCTATCTTGAACATATAATTAATATGCTATTATAGATTAAGTTATTCTTAAGTCTAGAGTAATGTAAGTCATTCTCATGCCTTCCATGTACTCATTATCTCTTTCTTTTACAGGAGGAGTATGTGAAGTGTGAGAGTAACTTCTGTGGAGTTAAACGCCCGGACATCTACGGGCACAAGGCGTGCCGGACCCACGCCCCCTGCGCCGCCAAGAGAGGCGATCTTGAATTTTGGGATCCGCAGAACTGTTCAGTCTGCAAGAGTCTCCTTGACGAAGTATTCAACAATCCTCCTACCACGGAGGTAAGGGACACTGCTAGAAAGAAGCTGCACAAATGGGTGCGAGGCTTCCAAAAGAACGCCTCTGGACCTTATCTTCCAAATGAAGATATGAGGGCCTTGCTTTTTCCGAAAGCATCCAAGGACTCAGTGATCCCTCAAGAACAAATTCCCACCGGCCAACTGGTGGTCGAACCCGACATCGTCATGGCACAGTCTATGCGTACGTGCCATATCGATTCCGATGACGTGGAACGTATGTCGGAGGTGTCAGAAGGTACGGAGAAGACCCTCATGGGCGAAGAGCTCGACTATGAGGAAGATCGGGTGGAATATCCTGATACGGAAAACGAGGTCGCTCCAGCTCCCCCAGTAACCCCAGTGACATCCGGGGAACCTGTTCCTTCGACTTCCGCCACCCCGGATCCTCTTCCATCGGCCACTCAAGAGGTCTTCAGGATGCTAGAAGCCCTCATGGACAAGAAGCTGAGAGAGACTCAGGAACAATTCCGGACGACTCTCGTCGGCTTCAAACAACCGAAAAAGATTTCGGTTAAGGACCTCCCCACCTGCTCGGAAGCTAACCCTTGGAGATACGCCGAGCACATGCCAATCACTACTGGCAAAATCTTTATTAGTGAAAGGGTTGGCTCTATTCTTCTGGAAGAAGTGGAGTTATTCCCGAACTTCGAGGCTTATCCGGACTGTTACGTCCGACTCAGGTCCGAACCAGCCTCAAAAGAAGAGACCGAACCTAAGGAAGTGATAGTGTTCGATCTCACAAAGGCCCAAGCTATGTTGGCTCAAGCAGTGAAGAGTCGGGGTTTCACAAACTCCAAGATGCCAGCACTGAGCAAAAAGCATCCAACCTTTGTTGCTCCAGCTACTGCGTCCTTCCCCTTCGTTGAAAAGGCCTTCCAAGCGGTCATGAAGGCTGTGGAGGAAGGGAAACCTTGCCCTGCATTGGAGGAGTGCAGACCCTTCTCCCTCACTCTTCCCCACGATGACAGGTACTGGAAAGACATCCAGCTTACTTTCACGGTAGGGAAACTAGAACCTGATGTGGCCGGTCGTCAGTTCAACGAGGACCTCCCACGACTGAACGATCATCTCCTTCGTAGGGAACAGGATACCAAGGAGAGACTCACCGCTTCGCTGTCACATCAGGTACAGCTAGAACTCATGGCCGGGGAAACCAGAGTCCCGGACTATTACATGGTCCTTGCAAAGTCACACCTGGCGACTGTGACCAAGGATTTGTGCTTCGCTAGGGCTCGCAGAGCCTGTAGAGAATTCGTGTTCGCCAGTGCAACGGTGAAACACGAACCCCGGAGACTGATTTCCTCCAACATCTGGGACAAACATCTCTTCCCATCCGCCTTGGTGAAAGAGATAGTGGACAAAGCTGCCACGGAGAACCGGAAGTTTCTCCACAAGTGGGGCATGTCCCGAAAGAGGAAGTCCTCTCAGGACGATGGCCCTCAGCCTAAGAGGAAATCCTCAAAACCTAGGCCCCAGCAACGTCAACCAAGACGTCAGTTTCAGGGTCCGGCTACTCCCCAAGTGGCTGCACAGCCACAGCAGACCTTTCAACTGATCCCCAGCCGGTGGTGTCGCAGTCACCGGTCTTAGCCCCTGCCTATGAGCAACATTCCACTACCTTTCGTCCCAGGGTAGAGGGTCAGGCAGAGGCTCCGGCAGAGATTCTTCTCGCCGTCCCTCCAGAGGCAGAGGAGGAAGGGGAGCTAGCGGCCGAGGTGGCAAACCCTCGGGACACCAGAAGCAATGAAGTGCTTCCGGTGGGAGGAAGACTCCGCCAATTCCAGGATCGTTGGACCTTCGATCCTTGGGCACACAGCATCGTCAAGAAAGGACTGGGCTGGAGCTGGACTCAACCACCCCCATCTTTCCAGCAATTCTTCCAACAGTCAACCCCCCTCCTGGAAGAATATGTCCTGGAGCTCTTGAACAAGAAGGTGATCAAGAGGGTGAAGTCAACCAGGTTCCAAGGGAGACTCTTTTGTGTTCCCAAGAAAGACTCAGACAAACTCAGAGTCATTCTAGACTTGTCCCCTCTCAACAACTTCATTGCGAACAACAAATTCAAGATGCTAACTCTGCAACAAATAAGGACCCTTCTGTCTCACAGGGCCTACACGTCTCCATAGACCCGGCGGATGCCTACTGGCACATTCCAATGAATCACTACGCATCCTCCTACCTAGGATTTCGACTCCAAAGGAAAAGTTACGCCTTCAGGGCCATGCCCTTCGGGCTCAACGTGGCTCCAAGAA
This sequence comes from Palaemon carinicauda, assembly GCF_036898095.1. NCBI lineage: Eukaryota > Metazoa > Arthropoda > Malacostraca > Decapoda > Palaemonidae > Palaemon > Palaemon carinicauda. Next base: position 158,130,139 of record NC_090725.1, on the reverse strand, counting down.
TCTTCACCAAGCTGGCAGACGCGATCGTTCAACAGCTATGTCTGCAGGGCGTCCAAGTGATGGCCTACCTAGACGACTGGCTAGTCTGGTCGACATCGCCCGAAGATTGTCTGAGAGCCTGCAACAAAGTCACCCAATTCCTAGAGCATCTGGGTTTCAAGATAAACGCCGAGAAATCTCGCCTCTCTTCAGCTCAGCAGTTCCAATGGTTGGGAATCCATGGGGACCTTCAGTCACACCGCCTTTCCATTCCACCGAAGAAAAGGAAGGAAATAGCAGGGTCTGTCAGAAGGCTTCTAAAATCCAAACGGATCTCAAGACGCCAACAGGAACAAGTTCTCGGCTCTCTACAGTTCGCCTCAGTGACAAACCCAGTGCTTCGCGCACAGCTAAAGGATGCCGCGGGAGTCTGGAGACGATTCGCATCCATCGCTCAAAGAGACCTAAAGAGACGGCTTCCGAACAGACTTCGCTTACTTTTAAAGCCGTGGTCAGAAGCAAAGGCCCTGAAAAGGTCCATCCCTCTTCAACACCCGCCTCCATCGATCAACATCCACACGGACACTTCACTGGAGCGTTGGGGAGGTCACTCCCACCAACAGCAGGTTCAAGGAACATGGTCTCCCCTATTCAAGACGTTTCACATCAACATCTTGGAGGCCATGGCGGTTCTTCTCACCCTGAAGAAACTCTCCCCGTCTCCCTCGATCCACATCCATCTGACTCTGGACAACTCGGTGGTAGTCAGATGTCTCAATCGTCAGGGCTCGAGATCGCCCCAGATAAATCAGGTGCTTCTCCCTATCTTTCGTTTGGCAGAAAGGAAGAAATGGCACCTGTCTGCAGTTCACCTACAAGGATTCCGCAACATAACAGCGGACGCTCTATCAAGGACAAGCCCAATAGAGTCGGAATGGTCTCTAGACGCAAGATCATTCTCCTTCATCTCTCACCAAGTCCCGGAACTTCAGATCGATCTCTTCGCGACGAGCGACAACAATCAACTTCCTCGATATGTGGCCCCGTACGATGACCCCAAGGCAGAAGCGGTGGACGCCATGTCCCTGGATTGGAATAGATGGTCCAAGATCTACCTGTTCCCTCCACCCAACCTTCTGCTGAAAGTCCTATCCAAACTGAGAACTTTCAAAGGGACAGCGACCCTAGTGGCTCCCAAGTGGCCCCGGAGCAATTGGTATCCCCTGGTCCTGGAGCTGCGGCCCACCCTGATTCCCCTACCGGGCCCAGTCCTCTCTCAACAAGTACAGAAGTCGACTGTCTTCGCTTCATCACTGAAAGTCAGGGACCTTCATCTCATGATTTTCTCTCCTTAGCCATAAAGAAAAGGTTTGGGATCTCGAAGAAAAGCTTAGACTTCCTTGAGGAGTACAAGACAGAGTCTACCAGAAGGCAGTGCAAATCTTCCTGGAAAAAGTGGGTTTCCTTCATCAAGGCAAAAAATTCTACGGAGATCACCATTGATTTTTGCATGTCCTTCTTCATTCACCTTCATGGACAAGGCTTAGCGGCCAACACGATTTCCACCTGTAAATCGGCCTTGACTAGACCACTCCTATACGCCTTCCAGATTGATCTGTCCAGTGATATCTTCAATAAACTGCCAAAGGCATGCGCTAGACTACGCCCAGCACCTCCACCAAAACCTATCTCCTGATCCCTGGACAAGGTGCTCCATTTTGCTTCTAGTCTGGACAACGATTCGTGTCCTCTGAAAGACTTGACTCAAAAAGTTATCTTCCTTTGGCTCTCGCCTCGGGAGCCCGAGTCAGTGAAATAGTGGCTTTATCAAGAGAAGAGGGTCATATCCTATTCACCGATACAGGAGATCTTATCCTCTTCCTCGATCCGACGTTTCTCGCCAAGAATGAACTACCCACCAAGAGATGGGGCCCTTGGAGAATCTGCCCCCTGAAGGAAGATGTCTCTCTATGCCCAGTGGAGAGTCTTAAGGTCTATCTTCGAAGAACTTCAGACTTCGGTGGAGGACAACTCTTCAAAGGAGAAACATCGGGTAGCAACCTGTCACTGAAACAACTAAGAGCAAAAATCACCTACTTCATTCGCAGAGCGGATCCTGACAGTACACCCGCAGGTCACGATCCTAGGAAAGTCGCTTCTTCTCTGAATTTCTTCCAGAGTATGGATTTCGAAAGCCTCAAGAGCTTTACAGGCTGGAAATCATTGCGCGTGTTCTTCAAGCACTATGCAAAACAGGTGCACGAAGTGAAGCATTTCGTGGTAGCTGCAGGTAGTGTAATGAAACCTGCTGCTTAAATCTGCATAGAACAGTGAGTTACTTGGGACTCTAAATCTACGGGTGCCTGTGTTGACCCTATCGTGATACATAGTGATTTAATAGACACTTAGTGTTTCTAATAGACTGTTCTTTATCAAGGTGAAATGTCATAGAAATTTTAAATGCGTGCCACATGCTCTATAGCATGGAGTGTTTTTTTAACTTTAAAAAGACTGGCGTTCCCCTGGGAACTTGTGTTTCTAATTACCTCTATAATGACCTCCAATATTAAAAATAAAATGTCTATTTTATTACCATGTGCGTCTCCTTTCGCTCCTATTCCTTATTAAGAAATACATCATTGTTATAGTTTCATTTACCTCTTTACTGTCTGATCTAAAGAATAACATAAGTAATTATGTTATATACTCACTTATGCCTTGATAATATTCCTACTCGAATATTAACCTTTGTTCTGTCTCCGAGACCAGCATGATCTCTCCACCAGGTGAGTAGTTATTCAATGATCACTTCAAAATATTTCTATTGTCCACCAGGACTTCCCTGCCAGGGGGGCAGGAAGCCAGTTCATCATAGAATCTCTGGTAAGGACATTTACTAAAATATTGCTCGAAGCCCTTGGCAGTTGGATTAAAGGGGAAAAAATCCACGATACATTAATTCTCTGGTACACTTCCATCAGGACGACATGGCTTGAGCCCAAAAAACGGATTTTGATCGAAGCAAAAAATCTATTTTTGGGTGAGATAGCCATGTCTCCTGATGGACCCTCCCGTCTATTCTAGTTCAGCCTTTCAGGCCCCTCCCTGACCTACTGTATCGCGGAGATTGGTAGGAGCTGAGCTCAGGATGAGGACGGACGTGGCGTCATTTAGCAATGGCGCCCGTTTGTTTACGTCTCGAGTACCAAAAGTAGCCACGGATGAGAGTAACTTTGGAACAGCTCCTCAGTTACTCAGCACATTCCCATATCGAAGTGTTAACTCTATATGGGGTGCAGATAGCTATGTGGCGTGTTAATACATGCGTCCCCTGTTGATATACGATATCCTAGAGGGAAACCTTTAGGGTACTCGCACCAGAAGTTAGAATTCTGTGATAACCTTTAGTTTAATTCTCTGGGAATATCCACTGTAGTTAAATATACCCTAGGAAGCTACTGAAGGAACCTTCCATCAGGACGACATGGCTATCTCACCCAAAAATGGATTTTTCGCTTCGCTCAAAATCCGTTTACTTAACTTTCCAGAAGCTGATGAGGCTGGGAAAGACATCATAGCGTCCAAAATACTCCAAAATAGCACGAGAGAACTGGGAAAACACCGGTCTAGCGAAGCTACAAGAGAAAGAATGACGGTGGCGCCTCGCGGTGGCAGACAGGCACACTATTTGCAGAGCAGTAGTGACTCGTCGAGAGCGATGTCTCTGGAATAACTCACCTTATTCTTGTCTCTCTTTCCCCTCGTAGTGAAAGCTCTATTGGGGGTGTTGATAGCCATGAGACGTGTCGAGAATACGTCCTCTGATATTACGCGATATCCCTTCGTAAAACTTTAAGGGATATTCGCTCCAGGAGTTAGAATTCTGGATACCTTTGGTAAATTCTCTGGGATATATCACTGTAGTCATATATACCTAGGAAGCTACCTATGAAGGAACTTCCATCACGACGACATGGCCTGAGCCCAAAAAAGAGGATAAACCCTTCTTCTCCCCTGAGTGCCGCCATATCAGGCGACAACCCTATCTTCCGTCATTGAAAACAAGTAGTTAACTCCGGTTTGACTTGGATAGTGTTATGCTGTCGATCTTCTTTGCCGACGTGTATCCCGGCCTTGAAATATGACAGTAACTCAGGGTGTATTGTCTTGTAGCTGACAACGTTAGCGACAGAGGAATAGTAATTCCTCTGCCGGCTACAACCGAAAGTGGGCAGTATAATTGCCGCCACCTTTCTCCCTTGTGGACTAAAAGACATGTCTTATATCCGGCAAGGTCACAGGCTAGGGAATCGTTATTACCCTGCCGCCCATGATGGCGCCGGTATAGGAAGCTAGGCTTCCTTGATTTACAACCGAAAGTAGGAGGCATACTTGCCGCCACCTTTCTCCTCTGTAAAATAAAAAACCCTTTCACTTCCCATTCTATCCTTTAGTGCCGGCCTTTGGCTGGTATTCTACAATCATCCCTGCTTGCCGGGCTGACTGGGTTACGGGCTGGGTTCCTACAAACGGCGGTTAGGTTATCGCCTTGACCAACTCCTAATGGAAGCAAAGCTCCAGGAAAAGTTGAGCCGGCCCTGACGGCTACCGGTGGGAAGCCCATTATACCGTTGAGAATTCTTCAGTCCTCTCTTGGACTGCCATCCACAAACCTTGTAACTGGCAGTACAGCCGGCAACAGAATTTGTGGCTGGATGGAAGCTAGAATCAAGGTATTCTTTCCCTTCCATTTGAATTCTCATTCTGGGAAGAAGGCTGTATAGGCAATAGTCCCTACACTACCAATCATTGTACTAAAATATAATAATATGGGAGTCCTTCTTCCACTGTCAGCTAGTGTCGCCAGGTACTAGCCTAACCCGGTAGTATACCGGTAAAACTACAGTATAAGACAATACAGTAGCCAGTATTCCGGCAGCATAACAATACAGCAGTTAGAAAACTACAGTATATAATGATACAGTTGTATAAAATTTCCAACATACTCTGTGTATCCTTTCACAGTTCATTGTTGAGACCGATTAAGATGTTGAGGTAAAGTATTCCTTCAATATCCTGATGAATCCTAGATCATCGGGACACCAATTATTACCATTCAGTATTAACATTCTACAAGTGGAGGAGTTAGTGTTAATATTCACTGACTCCGGCTCTATGTACGAGAGTTATTCCACTCTGTATTTTCCCTAATAAGGAAATTAAAAAATATTAATATTGTAGGAGGTCACAGCAATTGACTGGAGAGGAAACACAAATATGTGTCTTTCCTACTTCTTTTCTAGCTTACTATCCTAAGCTATTATAAATAATAGTAAATTATACTATTTTAAACATGTGTATTTATATCAGTGATATAAATAACCCTATACTAATTTCACTCTTTCTTTCTTTACAGGAGGAGCCTAAGGTGAAGTGTGCAGTCATGTTCTGCAACCACAAGAGTAAGGACTTTTGTGGGCACACGATGTGCAGGTCTCATGCCCCGCGCTCCATAGCAACTGAAACCCTGAGGTATTGGGACCCGAAGGGTTGCACTGTCTGCTCGGCTCTGATGACTGAGGGATTTGTTGAAGATATCCCTGAGACTACGGAGTCAAAGGATACAGCAAGAGAAACTTTTCAGAGGTGGGTAAGAGGGTTCCAAAAGAACTCTCCAGGACCTTACCTGCCTAATGAAGCTATGACATGCCTTCTGTTCCCTAAGGCCCAATCCGACGCGGGTGTGCCCCAGGTACAGGTCAAGCCTCCCTTCATCCAACTGATGATAGAGGCGGACATTGATAAGGCACTTGAAGGCATGGACATCCACCAGGAATGGATGTCGGAGGTGTCTACCGACACCGAAAAGGACCTTCTGCAAGGAGGTGGCTCAACCACCCATGGAGAAAGAAGGATCCGTATCTACGATATCTGAAGACCCTCAGTTTTCTGTGACGGCATATCAACCCGTGCCGTCAACTTCTTCAGCCCCAATTTCCCATCTTGAGCCACTGATAGCTAAGAGCGAAGTGCTCCTAGGACAACTTCAGCAGATGATGGAAACGTTTCGCAAGGAACAACAGGAGATTAGGAAGGAAGTAAGAGAAGTGAAATGCCCGGGCGCTTTCAAAGGCTCCTATAAGCCTATTAAGGTCTCAGACTTACCTCAATCCTCTGAAACCAACCCCTGGAGGTATGCAGAGCATATGCCCATGATGAATGGGAAGCTGTACATCTCCGAGAAGTTGGGGGGCCAAACCCCTCGAAGATCTCCAATTCTGGCCTAACCTATTGGTATACACAGATTGTTACATGAGACTGCGGCATGAACCAGCATCTCGTGAGGAGACGGAACCAAAAGAGGTCATGGTCTTTGAGCATGACAAGGCACAGACTCTCTTGTCCAAGACCCTAAAGAAAGCCGGTTACATCAACTCCAAGGTTTCAGCTTTGAACAAGAAGCCTCCTACCTTCATTGTTTCTTCCTCCAGAGCTTTCCCCTTTTTGGTCAAAGCTCTCGACTGTGTGTTGAAAGCAGTTGACGCGGGCAAACCATGCCCAGTGCTAGAGGAAGGCAGACCATTATCTCTAGCCATGCCTACCTGCGAGAGGGAATGGAACGAGGTTCATCTAACCTTCTCAGTCTCTAAACTGGATCCGAAGATAGCATGTCAACTGTTCAATGAGAACCTTCCAAAACTGCCAGAGCATCTTTTGAGAAGAGAATAGGAGACAAAAGAGAGACTAGCCGCTTCTTTGTCTCATCAGAACTGTATGGAAATGTGTGCAGGCCTTTCCAATACCCCAGATATGTACATGGTCCTAGCCAAGACTCACATGGGTACCCTCGCCAAGGACATGTACGCTTTCGTTAGGTCCAGGAGGGCCTGTAGAGAGCATGTGTTTGCCGCAGCAACGGTCAAACACGAGCCCAGGAAGCTGATCACTTCATATATCTGGGGCAAGGACCTCTTCCCATAAGAAGTGGTTCAGATCATCGCAAAAGACGCCACGGAGAATAGGAACCTTCTTCAGCAGTGGGGCATCTCTTCCAAGAGGAAATCATTCTCAGATGCTGGTCCCCAACCGAAAAACAGGAAGACAAAGAAGCCACGCAGGCCTGCACAGCATCCAACCATGACCATGACTACAGTGCCCCAAATGGTAGCTCAGCTGCAAACCACCTTCCAGATGGGGACCCAGCAGCTGGTAGCTCAATCGCCAGTGTTCAATCCAGGCTTTGAGAGGCACACGACTACCTTTCGCCCCAGAGGTAGAGGCTCAAGAAGAGACTCCTCAAGGAACCCCTCAAGGGGTAGAGGAGGACGTGGTCAAGGAGGTAAACCCTCAGAAACATCTCAACAATGAGATGCTCCAGGTAGGAGGAAGACTTCCAATTTCGGGATCGTTAGACCTTCGATCCCTGGGCCCACAGCCTAATCAAGAATGGACTCGGTTGGAAATGGAACAAAATTCCACCCTCTTTTCCTCAATTTTTCCAACACTCCACCCCCTTATTGGAAAAATATACCTCAGAACTCTTGAAAAAAGGGTAATAAGGAAAACGAAGTCCATCAAATTCCAGGGAAGGCTGTTTTGTGTTCCCAAGAAGGACTCGGACAAGCTCAGAGTCATTCTAGATTTGTCGCCACTCAACAAGTTCATCGAGAACAACAAGTTCCAGATGCTTACTCCTCTTACCCGAGGAGCGTACATAGTCTCAATAGACCTGGCGGATGCTTATTGGCACCTACCAATCAGCCGCCCCCTCTCCTCCTGCCTAGGATTCAGGCTACAGAAGACAAAATATGCCTTCACAGCCATGCCCTTTGGGCTAAACATAGCCCCAAGGATAATCACAAAACTTGCAGATACAGTCGTCCAACAGCAGCGCTTAGAAAGCATTTAGGTAGCGGCATACCTGGATGACTGGCTAGTGCGGGCAGCATCCAAGACAGCTTGTCTGCAGGCAGCCATAAAGGTCATTCAGTTCCTAGAACACTTAGGCTTCAAGATCAACCACAAGAAGTCTCACCTTTCTCCAGCTCAGGAGTTTCAATGGTTAGGAATCCATTGGAACTTGCAGTCACATCGTCTCTCCATTCCACTGAAGAAAAGGAGAGAGATAGCGGGATCTGTCAAGAGATTACTTAAACTCAAGAAGATTTCAAGACGCCAAAAGAAAAGAGCACTGGGCTCTCTCCAGTTTGCAGCAGTGACAGACCCAGTGCTAAAAGCACAGTTAAAGGATGCGTTAGGAGTCTGGAGAAGATACGCATCAAACGCTCGAAGAGATCAACAAAGATTGACACCGACCCTACTGCGAACGCTCCTAAGGCCGTGGTCAACAGTCAAGAGCCTGACAAGAACAATTCCCTTACAATCACCTCAACCTTCAATGGTAATTCACACAGATGCCTCACTGGAAGGATGGGGAGGCCATTCCCACCAAAGGAAAGCGCAGGGGAATTGGTCGCACCACTTCAAAACCTTTCACATCAACATCCTGGAAGCTATCCCCTCGCAGATCAGCCCACATCAGACTGGTCTTGGACAGTGAGGTAATAGTGAAGTGTCTGAACCGACAAGGCTCGAGATCACCTCACATCATTCACGTGATGTTAGCCATCTTCCGCCTGGAAAGGAAGAAGAAATGGCACTTATCAGCAGTTCACCTGCAAGGGTTCCGCAATGTGACGGCGGATGCTCTATCCAGGCGAAAGCTGATAGAGACAGAATGGTCCATAGACGCAGACTCATTCTCCTTCATCTTGGAAAAAGTCCCGCAACTGCTTATTGACCTCTTCGCAACGAGCGACAACAAGAAACTACCTCGATATGTAGCCCCTTACGAAGATCCTCGGGCAGAAGCAATAGACGCCATGTCTCTCGATTGGAACAGATGGAATCACATCTATCTGTTCCCACCAACCAACCTCCTGCTGAAGGTCCTCAACAAGCTAAAATCCTTCAGAGGAACAGCAGCAGTAGTGGCCCCCAAATGGCCCAGAAGCAATTGGTTCCCTCTAGTTCTAGAACTGAAACTGAAGCTGTTCCCTCTACCGAACCCAGATCTTTCCCAACTGGTTCAGAAGTCGACTGTCTACGCTTCATTCTTGGGAACCAAAAACCTA